>NW_026585797.1:4810252-4931347 GCF_907164565.1 Psammomys obesus | reverse complement strand
TCTATCTATCTATCTATCTATCTATCTATCTATCTATCTATCTATCTGTCTGTCTGTCTGTCTGTCTGTCTATCTATCTATCTATCTATCTATCTATCTATCTATCTATCTATCTATCTATCTATCTATCTATCTATCTATCTATCTATCTATTATTACAAGTTATTTACTTTGTATCCCAGCTGTACCCCCCTCCCTCATCTGTTCCCAATCCTGTTTTACCTCTCTCTTCTCCTCCCATGGCCCTCCTCCAGTCCAAAGATAGGAGACTCCTCCTCCCTCTGACCCTAGCCTATCAGGTCTCATCAGGACTGGCTACATTGTCTTTTTCTTTGGCCTGGTAAGGCTGCCCCTCCCCCCAGGGGGTGATCAAAGAACCAGCCACTGAGTTCATGTCAGAGACAGCCCCCATTCCCTTAACTAGGGAACCTACTTGGAGACTGAGCTGTCATGGGTTAAATCTGTGAAGAGGTTCTAGGTTATCTCCAATGGATGGTTCTTGTTTTGAGTGTCAGTCTCAGAAAAGATCCTTTAGCCCAGATGTTTTGGTTCTGTAGCTCTCCTTGTAGAGCTCCTGCCCCCTCCAGGTCTTCCTATCTCCCCCTTCTTTCATAAGATTCAACTGCACTCCGCCCAAAGTTTGGCTATGAGTCTCAGCATCTGCTTCGATACCTTGTAGGTAGAGTCTTTCAGAGATCCTCTGTGATAGGCTCCTGTCCTGTTCCCTGTTTACTTTCTCTTCTGATATCTGTCTGTTTGCTTTTCTGAGTGAGGATTGATTATCTTTCTCAGGGTCCTCCTTTTTGCTTAGTTTAAGTACACTGATTTTAGTATGCTTATCCTATATTATATGTCTAATATCCACTTATGAGTGAGTATATACCCTGTGTGTCTTTCTGCTTCTAGGATACCTCACTCAGGATGATCTTTTCTAGATCCCACCACTTGCCTGAAAATTTCATGATTTCCTTTTTTTTTTTTTTAATTGCTGGGTAGTATTACTTTGCGTACTTTTCTTTAAGTTTTTCTCTGTCATTTGATATTCCTTTATTGAAAATTTTCTGTTTAGCTCTGTATTTCATTTTTTAATTATATCATTTGGTTTGTTGGAATCGAATTTGAATTCTTTATATATTTTGGATATTAGCCCTCTTTCAGATGGAGGCAGGTGAAGATCTTTTCCCATGACTGTACGCTGTCATTTTGTTTTGTTGACAGTGTTCTTTGTTTTACAGAGGCTTTTCGGTTTCATAAGGTTTAATTTATTAATTGTTAACCTTAGAGCCTGAGCTGTTGGTGTTCTGTTTAGAAAGTTATTTCCAGTGCCAATGAGTTCAAGGTTCTTCCCCACTTTTTCTTCTAATAGATTTAGTGTCTGGTTTTATTTTGAGGTCTTTAATCTACTTGGACTTTACTTTCGTGCAGGGTGACAAATATGGTTATATTTCTACTTTTCTACATGTAGACATCCAGTTAAACCAGCACCATTTGTTGAAGATGTTACTTTTTCTATTGTATGATTTTTAAGTGTCTATGTGTGGCCTTATTTTTGGATCTTCAATTTTATTCCACTGATTCACCAATATGTTTCTATACCAGGACCATGAAGTTTTTATTACTGTTGGTCTGTAGCATATCTTGGGATCAGGGATGGAGATACCTCTAGAAGATCTTTTATTTTGCGGGATTGTTTTAGCTGTTCTGGCTTTTTTAGATTTCCATATGAAGTTGAGGATTGTCTTTTAAGGTCTGTAAAGAATTGTTTTGGCATTTTGATGGTAATTGCACTGAATATGTAGATTGCTTTTGGTAGGATGGCCAATTTTATTATGTTAATTCTTCTTATCCATGAGCATGGGAGATCTTTCCATCTTCTGGTACCTTCCTCAGTTCCATTCTTCAGAGACTTGATTTTTTTTCCCCTCATATAAGTCTTTCCCTTGCTTGGTTAGAGTTACACCAAGATACTTTATGGTTTTTTGTTTGTTTGTTTGTTGTATTTTTTGGTTTTTATATTTGTGGATATTGTGAAGTGTGTTGTGTCCATAATTTGTTTCTCAGCTCATTTGTCTTTTGTACATAGGAGAAATACTGACTTTTTTTCAGTTGATTTTGTATCCAGCCACATTGCAGGTGGAGTTTTTCAACTCTTTGAGTTTCTTGATAGATTTTTGGGGGCAATTAAAGTATACCATCACATCAATTCCAAATCATGATACTTTGATACTTTTCCAATTTGTATCCCCTTGGTCTTAAGTTGTCTTATTGCTCTAGCTAAGACTTCAGGTGTCTTTTCAGAGGGTTTTAATGCTAGTTACTTTTCTTATATCCCTTCCTCTATGTTGCCATTCCATCCTTTTAACCCATTAAATCATCTTATTCTAGCATATCCTCTATCTATTTAAAATATTATACTGTTTCCCAACCTTTGGAGAACTCCTCTTCTGCAATGGACACTTGCTTATTGTCTAACCTTTGAGGATATTTTAAAATAAAAAAAAAACCATATTTAAAGTTTTAAAGCTAATATCCACATATGAAGGAAAATAAACAATATTTGTCTTCCTGGGTCTAGTTAAGCCCACTCAAGGTGGCTGTTTCTCCCTTCATTCAATTACTTGTAAGTCTCACTTTTTCTTAAAAGTTGAATAACTATTTTAAGTATGTACCACATTTTAATTAACCTTTCATCATTTGATGGATATCTAGGCAGTCCCCACTTTCTGGCTATTATCAATACAGCTGCAGTGAACATAAGTAGGTGAGTATTTGGAGTAAGATGTATAATTCTCTGAGTATATATCCTAGTTAGTGTTACTATTGTTATAATGGGACACTATAGCCAAAAGCAGATTGGGGAGGAAATGGTTTATTTGTAGTACATTTTCACATCAGAGTCAAACACCAAAGGAAGTCAGGACAGGAACTCTTAACAGGGCTAGAACATGGAGGCAACGGCTGATACAGTGGCCAAGAAAGGGTGCTGCTTATTGGCTTGCCTATCATAGCTTCCTTAGCCTGCTTTCTTATAAAACACAAGACCATCATCCTGGGATGTCCCCACTCACAAATAGGCTGGTGCCCTCCCCATTAATCAGTAATTAAAAAATGCTTTACAACCAGAGTTAGTGGATACTTTTTTTTTTTTTTTTTTTCAGTTGAGGTACCTTTCTTTCAGATTACTCTAGCTTGTGTCAAGCTGGCATAAAACTGGACAGCACCATGTCCAAAAGTGGTAAAATAGGATTTTGTTTTAGAAATATTTTCAGCTTTCTTATGGAACATAAATACTGATTTCTAACATGAAATGTGTGTTGCACTCTCAAGAGCATAAAACCCTCATGTTCTATTGGCCTTGGTCATTTTGACTGGGGTGGGATGGAATCTCAAAGTAATTTTAATTTGCATTTCTTTGATCTCTAAATGATTTATGTTTTAACATTATTTCTATTTATACATTTATTTAAATTATTTTAAAATTATTCCTGTTTTTAAAGTTATTTCTCAGTCAATTGTGTTTCATCTTTTAAGAGCTATGCTTAGCTCTATGTTCTGTTTTAATTAGGTTATTTGTTTTTATTGATGTTCAATTTTTTTTGATGTTCAATTTTTGTAATTTATTTATATAATCTATGAATTAACCCTAAGTCAGACATATACTTTTTTATCAAAAGGGAATTTATGTTGGTATTCTACAGGCTCTCACTTTGTCCAGATAATGTTTGTCTTTTGCTATACAAAAGCTTTTTAGTTTCATGAGGTTCAACTTAGTAATCATTGGTCTTAATGTGTTGGCATCATCCTGTTTAGAAATTTATTTTTCAGTGATAATGATTTAGAGAGAGTACCCTACTTCCTTTCTTTATCATACTCATGGTTTGTAGTCTTACCTTGAAGTCCTTGATCTATATGGAGTTAAGTTTTATAAAAGGTAATAAATATAATTGTATATTTTCATTTTTCAACCTGAAGCAATCTTAAATTAAACAGTACCATTTGTTGAAAATTCTCATCTACAGTGTATAATTTTGGCTCTTTCATAAAATGTCAGGTATCAGTATTTTGGGGAAATTATGTCTAGATCTTCAATTTTATTCTATTGACCAATGTGCCTTTTTATGTCAACACCGTGCTGTTTTTACTGCTATAGCTCTGTGATACAACTTGCAATCCAGGATAGTAATTCCTGCAGCATTCTTTAATGGTTCAGTATTGCTTTACTTAAAGTTGTTTTCTGTGTTTCCTTTTGAAGCTTAAAATTGTTGGTTTGTTTTTTTTTTTTTTTTCATGAAGAAATTTAAAGAATTTTTAATGGGGATTACATTGAATATGGAGATTGCTCTTGGTAGGATGGCCATTTTTATAATATTAATCCTCCAGTCCATGTGCACTGGAGGTCTTTCCATTTTCTGATGTTCTCTTCAATCTCTTTATTTAATGTCTGAAAACTTTTATTGTGAGTCTTTTCCTTACTTAGCTAGAGCTATTCCTTTTATTTTTTAATTTTTTTTAGGATATTGTGACAGTTACTATTTTCCTTACTTTCTAAGTATATTTGACAATTGTATATGAGATGACTATAGATTCTTTTTTTCCTGCTACATTTCAGAAAGTGTTTATCACTTTCTGGTGGAGTCCCTCAGGTCTATAAAATTGTGTCACCTACAAATAAGAACACTTTGGCTTTTCTCTTTCCTATTTGTATCCCCTGATCTTTGGTTGTCTTATTGTTCTAACTAAAACTTCACTTACTATGTGGAATAGGTATGGAAAGAGTGTACATTCTTGACTTCTCCTTATTTTAGTGGAAATCCCTTGAGTTTCTCTTGGTTTGAAATAATGTTCAATGTGAGCTTGCCATAAACTGCCTTTGTTAGATTGAGGCTCTTTCTCTAGGACATTTTATATGAAAGTGTGCTGGATTTTGTCAAAGGACTGTTCTGCATTTAATGAGTTAATTTTTTTTGTCTTGTTTATTCTTGTGTTTGTGCTGGATTATATTTACTCATTTACATGACTTAAACCATCCTTGCATGTCAGGAATGAAGCCAATTTGATCATGGCTAATACTATTCTTAGAGGTAATTCAATGAATAAAATTGCATTTATGTCCATGAGGGACACTGTTGTATATTTTTCTTTTTTGTTGAGTGTTTCTGTTGTTTGTTGTCATGGTAGTTTTTCAAAAGATGAAAACTTTTCTTTAGTCAGTATTTTATTGAATAATTTGAGTAATATAGATGTTAGCTCTTCTTTGACAATCTGTAAAAATTCTTCACTGATTTCATCCATTTGTCCTTGGGAATTTGTTGTTGTTGGGAGACTTTCAATTACTCCTAAAATTTTATTACAACCCATGGATGCTTAAATTGTGTATTTCAACTTGACTCAACTTTTGTAGGTCATTTATATCAAGAAAATCACACACTGCATTTTCAAGTTTGATAGATTACAGATTTTTAGAGCATGTTATTATATTCTGAATTTTCTTAGTATCTGTTATGATGTCTCTCTTTTCATATTTACTTTTTTATAATTTAGATCCCTTTCTCTTTCTTTTGGTTAATTTTGCTAAGGATTTGTTGATCTTATATATATTTTGTTATAAAGAATCATCAATTTGTTTCATTGACTTTTTTTGTTGTTTGTATTGGATTTCTTGTTTATATTTCATTAATTTAATCTTGAATTTGATTAATTCTTTCCCTCTATTCTCTTTTGATGTTGTTTTTTCTTAATTTCCTAAGCTTTCAAGTGTATCATTAAGTTATCAATATATGATCTCTCCAGTTTTTTATGTATGCAATTAGTGATATGAACTTGCTTCACAGAACTTCCATTATTGTACCTTATAGGCCTTGGTATATTGTGTTTTTATATTCAATCAAATCTAAATAAATAAATAATGAATAAATAAATACATAAATAAATATTTTTCTTGATTTCTGTCTTGACCCAACTTTTATTTATTCATGAGTTGTCTAGTTTTAATTGGTTGTATTCTTCCTGTAATTTCTATTGTTGTTAATATCCAGATTTAGTACATGTTGGTTAGAGAGGATGCAGAGTGTAATTTTATTTTATTTTATTTTTTTTACTGAAACTTTCTCAGTGAAAGGTACATGAGCTGCTTGGAGAAAAAGTATAGTCTTTATTGTTTGGGTGGAATGTTTTGAAGATGTCTGCGAGGTTCATTTGATTTATGAAGTCATTTAACTCCTGTGTTTCTCCTGTGTTACTTTTTCTCTGATGTCGTATGTATTGATGAGAGTGGAGTACAAAGTCACCCAGTATTACCATATGAAGGTCAATATATGATATTTTTAGTTATAGTAGAGTTTCTTTTATGAATGTTAGTGCCGGTGTGTGTTTAGTTTATGAATGTTTAGAATTGTAATATCCTCTTGGTGGATTTTTCCTTTATTTAGTATGTTGGGTGCTCTACTTTTTTTCTGATTAATTTTGATTTGAAATTTAATGTGACAGACATTAAGGTAGCTATATAGCTTGCTTCTATTTTGATTGGGGTACATTTTTTCATCCTTCTATCCCAGATCAGTGTATGTCCTTGGTAGTGAGCTGTGCATCTTAAACACAGAAAAAAAAAAAAAAAGTGGATCCTGTTTCCTAATACAATCTGTTCTTCTATGTCTTCATAAAAGAGAGTTGAGATTATTATTAGTATCTAGAGTTATTACTTAGTATTGTTTAATTTTTTTTTTTTTTTTTTTTTTTTTTGTTATACTGACTTGTGTTGCTAATGTTTGGATATCTTTTTGTTAACAGTTCTGGGACTTTTTATCTTTGTGTCTTTTTGGCCATAGTTTTTTTTTTTGTTTGTTTTGTTTTGTTTTGTTTTGTTTTTTTCCACATCTAATTGAAATTTTACTTACAGTGTTTTCTACGGACCTGGATTTGTAGACAGAATTTCCTTAAATCTGATCTTATCATGAAATCTTTTCCTTCTTCTTCAATTGTGATTGATAGATTTCCTGAGTAGAGTAACCTCCCTGGAGTGAATGGTCCTTGAGAACTTGCAGAGCAACTTTCCAGATCCTTCTGGGTTACAGAGTCTCTATTTAAAAGTCAGGTTCTATTTTCTAATAGGATTAATTTTATGTGTGACCTCCCTGGAGTGAATGGTCCTTGAGAACTTGCAGAGCAACTTTCCAGATCCTTCTGGATTACAGAGTCTCTATTTAAAAGTCAGGTTCCATTTTATAATAGGATTAATTTTATGTGTGACCTGCAGTTTTAAATATGCTTCCTTTGTTATGAATTTCTTGTGTCTTAAATATTGTGTGCCATGCATACTTATATTTGTATTTCCATCTATTTGATATTCTGTATGCCTCATGCTCTTTGTTAAGCATGTCTTTTTTCTCTAGATTTAGGAAATTTTCTTTTATATTTTCAAAATATTTTTTATTTTTATTTTTTAAATTATTTTTATTTTTATTAATTACAGTTTATTCACTTTGTTTTCCCCTTGTACCTTTCTCCCTCCTCCCCTCCCAATTCCACCCTCCCTCTTCTCCACCAGTGTCCCTCTCCCAGTCTACTGATAAGGGAGGTCCTCCTCCCCTTCCCTCTGATTCTAGTCCATCAGGTCTCATCAGGAGTGGCTGCATTGTCTTCTTCTGTGGCCTAGTAAGGCTGCTCCCTCCTCAGGGAGAGGTGATCAAAGAGCAGGTCAATCAGTTCATGTCAGAAACAGTCCCTGTCCTCATTACTATGGAAGCCACTTGGATACTGAAGTGCCATAGGCTACTTCTGTGCAGGGGTCCCACACCATCTCCATGAGTGGTTCTTGGCTGGAGTATCAGTTTCAGAAAAGACTCCTGTGCCTAGACTCTTTGGATCTGTTGCTGTCCTTGTGGAGCTCCCATCCTCTCCAGGTCTTACTATCTCCTACTCTTTTCATACGATGCCCTGTACTCTGGGCAAAGTTTGAGCCTCAGCATCTGCCTCGATACCCTGCAGGGTAGAGCCTTTCAGAGACTCTCTGTGGTAGGCTCCTGTCCTGTTCCCTGTTTTCTCCATCCTCGGATGTCTATCCTCTTTGCCTTTTTGAATGGGAATTGAGCATCTTAGCCAGAGTCTTCCTTCTTGATTAGCTTCCTTAGGTGTACAGATTTTAGTAGGTTTATCCTATATTATATGTCTTATATCCACTTATGAGTGAGTATATACCTTGTGTGTCTTTCTGCTTCTGGGATACCTCACTCGGGATGATCTTTTCCAGTTCCTACCATTTACCTGCAAATTTCATGATTTCCTTTTTTTTTTTTTTTTTTTTTTTATTGCTGAGTAACACTCCATTCTGTAGATGTACCACAATTTCTGTATCCTTTTCTCAACTGAGGGGCATCTGGGCTGTTTCCAGCTTCTGGCTATTTCAAATAAAGCTGCTACAAACATGGTTGAGCAGATGTCCTTGTTGTATACTTGAGCATCTTTTGGATATATGCCTAGAAGTGGTATAGCTTGACCCTGTGGAAGTGCTATTCCTAATTATCTGAGAAAGCACCAGTTTGATTTCCAATATGGTTGTATAAGTTTACATTCCCACCAGCAAGGGAGGAAGGTTCCCTTTCTTTACATCCTTTCCAGCATGTGTTGTCACTTGAGTTATTCTTCTTAGCCATTCTGATGGGTATAAGGTGAAATCTCAGGGTTGTTTTGATTTGCATTTCCCTGATGTCTAAGAACGTTGAACATTTCTTTAAGTGTTTGTCTGCCGTTCAATATTTCTCAATTGAAAATTCTCTGTTTAGCTCTGTAGCTCATTTTTTTAATTGGATTACTTGATTTGTTGCTGTTTAACTTCTTGAGTTCTTTATGTATACTGGATATTAGTCCTGTGTCAGATAGAGGGTTGGTGAATCCAAGATGGCTGCTCCAGGATGACACTGTGTCTGAGGAGCAGGACAGCAATGTCAGTATAGATCAAGAGACTGAACTCTGGGCCCTAAAACAACAGCTATCGTGTTTCCCAGGTGAGAGGAAACAACATGGTGTGGTAATCAGTCGGGTCCACTCTCAGGTCACCCAGGCAGAACCTGGAAGAGATCTTGGGTCTCTGAGGCACTTAGTAGCCAGAACAGAGCCACCCGCCTACATGTCCTGACCACCTTCCCCGGCTGAACAGTGGACACCAAAACACCAGAGACTGGGAGTCCCAGTCATGAGAAAAACCCCACAGCGAAGTAAGCAAAAGGGACTACTGACCTTAGGTCACCCAGTCTATCGCTGGAAAAGGTCCTGCAGACCGGCAGGCCAACAGCCACCAGCCCAGAGACCGGCTGTGAGCCTGACTCTCCATCACAGACAGAACTGTGTGCCTCAGGACACCAAAGATTGGATTTTCCTGTGAGGGAGAAAACCCCACAGGGAGGGAAACAACAGGTCCCAGCTTAGAGCACTCAGCTGACCACCCCCTGTGCCTCTACCACACATGGGAAAGTTCTCGGGAAATGTCTCAGGTTCCTGCCCAATCACCAGCTTGGAGCCACCACCCGCCAGTGCCTTGTGTGCTCTACTCACCACCCCAAACACCACAGACTGGGTCTTCTTATTGGGAGAAAACCCTACTCTGGGGAAAACATCTGGTCCCACCTCAGGACACTTAACTCTGGAAAAGTTTCTAGTTATCCACAGTCTCCACACTCTAGCCTCCTGCTGTAACCATAAGAGTGGTGCTCACCTGCCACTGATTACCGCTTGGGTTCACAGAGGTTGGGGCACAGAGCTCCAACCTCAGACCTACAGAAGCCTGGGATCCCTGAGGTCAACCTCCAGGTACTGCTCCAAGGGGCAACCAGTTATCCCTAACTAAACTGACCAAGCCACAGGGCACTTCGCTTACAGGAGCAGCTCACTAAATTTACAACAAGAAACCCAGAAGCAGGCCAGCTGTCTCCATGACTTCTTCGGTTGAGAGGAGAGCCTTCTTGACTAAGAAGGATCACAGTTACCACTCAGGTCTATATGCCTGAGGTGAGCAGCGGCAACTCTTGAAAAACACTGGCTATCCAGTGTCTATAACCAAAAAGATGAGAAGGCCTCTTTCAGGAAAAATCATATTCTTGCCAAGGGGATTCTCCCCACCCCAGGATTCCAGGAACCACTAGAAACTAACTCCAAACACCTAAGATAGCCCAATGGGTATAGGCCAGCTTAAAAGCTCAAACAACAAAAGACAGAACAATATGACATCTCCAGAACCCAGTTATTCAAAGGCAAGCAGCCCTGGATACCCCAGAATAAATGAAATTCAAGAAGATGACCTTAAATCTATACTTACGAAGAGGATAATAGAGGGAAAAAGTAAAATGTGTAAAGAACTAGAGGGAGATAAAGACAATCAGATTATGGCTATCTGTAAAGATATACAGGAAGTTACAGCCAAACAGTTTGTGGCCTTTAGAGAGGAAATACTTAAATCACTGAAAGAAATAAAAGAAACAGAGGATTTTTCAAACAAACAGCTGAAGGAATTAAAGGAAAAACAGGAAAATACAGTCAGAGAGGTGAAGGAAATCAACAAATCAAAACAACTCAAGATCTGAAGATAGAATTAGAAAAATTAAAGAAAACACAAATAGAGAAAATTTTGGAGAGAAAGAACTTAGGGAAGAAAACAGGAACTACAGAGGTAAGCATAACCAACAGACTACAAAAGATGGAAGAAAGAATCTCAAGTGTGGAAGAAATAGATGTATCCCTCAAAGAAAATGTTAAATTTAAAAAATTCCTAACACAGACCATCCAAGGAATTCAGGACAATATGAAAAGATAAAACCTAAGAATAATAGCAATAGAGGAAAAAGAAGATTCTCTCCTCCAAGGCTTTCAGAGAATGAGGCATCAGCTAAGGAGTATGCATGATCTGGACCTAGGGCTAAAACACACATGCACAGGAGAACTGGTCTTCATATGGGGTGCCTGGAAGGGGGCGCTGTTTTTCACATTTGTGTTTGGGAAGGGACATAGGCATTTGAAATTAGGTCATCAGTGGCATTTCTTGGTGTGGATATCTGGTCACACTCTAATGGGATAGGTATTTGGGTCTTTGTTGTCTCTTCTTTCAATCTGTCAGGCTGTGGATTGGCAGTTGAGATTCGATTTCCAGTCTTGGATCCATTCCGGGTTTTAGCATCCTGGCTCCCACTGGTTGGTGAGCCGCCTAAAAGTGATGGGGGGGAAAATGGAAAAAATATTTTTTGGATCAATGCTTGATGTTCTGGTTGGAAATTTACCCTCAGATGCCACACAGTCTCAGACTGGCATAGTAGGAACGGTATGTGATCTGAGAGCAGGCAGAGCATGTATTTTACAAACCATTTTTTTTCTGGAGCCTGACCTACTGCATATATAATTACTTACTTTAGTAATTTGATTAAAGGCTGCCTCAGGTTTGCTTTTCTCAGCAACTTGAAAAAAAACTATATTAATAAATTTGTACATTAAATTTTGTTTCACTATTTGAAATTGTTATTGTTAGCAACCTAAATTAAGTAGTTCACAAGGAGAGATGGCCAGTCCACATACACCAAAAAAAAAAAAAAAAAAAAAAATTCTTTGCTTCATGTAATTGACTTAAAAGGAGAAGTCAGTGCATTTCTTTGATTTATCAAGAGAGCCACAAATACCGAAGCAGGGCTAGGACTGAGAACTGCGACACTAAGTGCCCAAGGTTGTGTGCTTTCATACATAATCATCTCTTCGGTATTTTTGCCTTCCTGCAATGCACACAATGTGTAAGAAGCTTTGTCTCATAGCATGACATTTGAATGAATACCCTCAGTCTATGAGTATTTCCTATTCTTTTCAGGACACCAGTTGCCAGAGGCAAACTGCTTTTTATTTTGAGACCATTTATAGGTTACTGTATTTGTGTCATGCCAAATTGTCTTGGTTTCAGCTATTTCTAGGCATGTCACAATTTAGGGGTTGGTAAGTTATCAACAGAAAGACAGGAGAAAGAAAAAATGAATAAACAACCTAGCAACTCAAGTGACTGTGCCGCTGCTATAGACAGGCTAAAGAACACATTGCAAACAGTGTCTCAGTCCCGGGCAGTGTGCTCCTCCCAGGTGAGGCAAGAGGAACAAACAGGCTTTTTTGGAAAGAACAAGTGTTGTTTCCATTGATGTTCATAATAAATCATCATTCAAAAGCGTCTGTGGATAACACGCTGCCCCAGTCGCCTTGTGCCTGCAGCACCATGCTCATGGTACTGCACCTAGAAGAGCTATCAAAGCCCCACGCAGTCAGAGAGAGCAGTTTAAAGAGGTACAATAGCAGGCAATTTGCAAACATCCAAACCTTTAGCTCCCCCCCACCCTTTCTGAAAGTGTGCAGTGAATTTACATCAGCACCTGCCACTGAGGATGAAAGAATGCACTTTGTACTGCAAGGAAAATGCCACCTTCTTCTATGAGGGACACATTTTCCTAAATTATGTGGTATTATGCTGAGCCAGACATAGGAAGTTACAGGTAGTATATGGGGTCCAATTTGGGTTTTTCAAAGATAAAATTGGCAGTATAGAATTTAGCAAATAGAACTAAAAAAATATAGTATCTCTGAATATCTGCTACATATTCACCTGATTAAATTCACTATGCGAGCATGTGATTTTTATTGTCCGCAGATAATATATATCTATATGCTTTTTTACTACAAACTCATTCAGATTACTGTGGCATCTAAGATTCTCATGCTGTTAAATTCAATTTATTGTGGAACATAAGGGCAATTAAGGGATAGGAGATGACATTATATTATGTGGAATGCAACTACAGGAAAAGAAGCCATAGGTTGCTAGTAACACATTATATGCAAACATAATTTTTAGTATTTTCCCCATGGTGAGGTGACAGATACTGTTTCTAAGAACTCGCTATGTGTCAAACACTTTATCTAGAGCAGTTATTCTAGATTTTTACTGTGTAATAAATCGTTACTTGAATACTGCAAAAGGTACAGGCCCAACAAAATAAAAATTACAAAAGTCAGAAGAATGTCACGTATCACAAACCTCTACTTACATTCATATTTACCTTCATTACAGTCTGGGGAACCTACATACTGTGTATATCAAGCACATATTTCCTTTATGTTTTTGGAACACTGTATTAGTTTTTGGCTGCTAGGTATCAAGTTACTGGAAATCTAGTGGTTTAAAACAAGGCATAATTATTCTTTCAATTTTTTCTTTAGGTCAGAAGTCTGAGAAGGTCTTCACTATATCCTTGGAATCAAAGTTTTTCACACCAGTAATTCTGTACTGTGATATGACTGCGTTCAGCTCAATGCTTGACTAGAAAGTTATCCATTTCCAAGCTCCTGCAGCTATTATCAGAATTTCAGTGTTGACAGTGATCCACATTTAAGGCATTGATTCCTAGTATGGGAGGAGGCTACATCTGTTTGCCACTTAGGACCCTCCCTGCAGCATGACAATTGTATCAAATCCAACAAGGAAGAGAGACTGCTAGCAAGTTAGATGTCACTATTTCCTCTAGTATAATTACAGACCACACTTTGAACAGGGAAGTAATTACCCAAGACTATAAGTACTACAAAGGCAGGTCATAATCAGAAAATATTTGAGAGTCTGCTCAATGTTTATTAATAAAATGCTTAGATTCGGGAGCTGTGTTCACAAATATAGTGAAGTTTAATCCATTTTAGGTTCCAGAAAAATCTCTCACTGTTGCTGTGGAGAGTCACCCAGAACCAGGACTAAAACACACGGCCAGTGGTTCTATTTTATGTCGTTGCTGTGGGGCTCATCGAAGAGCCCCAGAATCATGGTGGTAGGCATCTCTCTAGCTTTCTCACTGTATTTCTACTTCTTTGTATTTATCATTTATCATTTACAGACAGCTACCAGCCCTATTTCCCAAATCGCTTACTTGTCTTTCCATCTACCTCTTAGAACGACTGAACTGATACACAACTATAATCCAAAAAGATAGTGACCAATTATATGGCAGAGCCATGCTAGATATTATTGAAAACAACAAAATCCACTAACCACAGTTGTTAGAAGAGGGTGAGAAGAAAAAGAAAAGATCATACTTTCTCTGTTTTTATGCTAGAGATTTGGGTGGTTTTCCAATGGCTTTTCCCTCTGATACAACTTGATCATCATTTCTCCAAATTTGAGAAGATATTACTTTGGCCTCGCTACTCATGACAACTAATTAAGAAAAAAAAATCCATTGATACTAGGCTATGATAATAGTTTGAGGTCTATTGACCTTCTCTAGTAGAATGAGAGAATGAGGTCATCAGAGTGTCTTCCCATGGGAATGTAGTCTTCATTCCTTCCTGGTTCCTCTCTCCAGATGAAAGTGATGTTGAGAGGTGAAGAGAAAGTGGGACTCTATGATGCAGCTCCAATGAGTTTGTCATCTGTGATGAAATGAGACTTCAGGATGATACAGCTGCTTTTGGCTCACTAATACTTTCATATCTTATTCTTCACCCTAGTTTTGTAAAACAAAAGAGCCTAATACACTCACTGGTTCACCAAACTGGGCTTTGGTGCAATTATTGCTCTGGTCTGTATTTGCTGCCTTAAGTGAGACAAACAGACCTTTGCTTACATCTTTCATGCAAAGTTCATGAAAGAAAATGGTACAGACCACAGGGCAGAAAACCATCACAGATAGACACTGATCTTATCCTGCATAAAAGAAGCTTCTTTTCCAGCAGAAGGAAACCATTACATAAATTGCTAACTAGTCAAATTTGTGTAGTCAAATATACAACTTGTTAAATGACTGTGGGTGTGTCCAGCCCCAACTGATGCACTTACAGTCAGCTCCTACACATAACACTCAGAGAAAGTTTCAGAAGGGGCAGAAAGATTGTCAGAGCCAGAGGATAAGGAAATCTCTTATGACATTTTGCCTTCTAGCTATGACAGGCAAGTCACACCCATGAAACCATTTGAGTCTGAGAACATTCTGAAATTGGTTGAAGAATCAGAGCATACACTGCAATTTCTGAGAGTAATATATATGGGTTATGATCTTAATGTGTCAATATTGTCTTGTGGCTGCTGCTAATTACAATTTCACATACCTGAGGCTAAGATGACTGACAGAATGAATTTCCTTGGGTTAAAAAAGGCATCATAATAGAAAATGGAGAATACCAACTTCTATGTTAGCCTACACAACAAATGACATGGAGGTGCTAGTTTGCCATTTCTTAGAGTTGGTTAAGTTGCTTAAAAGAAGGAATACAATTAGATTTGCATTGAAAAGCTCATACTGGGATATAAAATATTTAGAAACCTATGAAAAAAATTTGAATAGAGAACAGAAAGAAAATATGGCAGACTGAAACTCTGTGATGCATCATGTAGATAGGAGCTGTAATAATAGCCTGATGCATGGCAGTATGATTGCCCCCTTCACTGCTTGAGTTAAGAATGACTTTCTCTGTGAAGTGAAAGAAACTCCAGTCTGGTTCATGAGGCTATGGGACACAGTTCATGAGTTCTGTGGAAGGGCATAATCTTTATGAGTTGAAGAAGCTTTGGTAGAATGAGTGACTGAGACAAGGATGCTAATCAGGTCTGTAAACTATTATCGCTAACAGGAGAAAAACAGAAAAGGATGGGGCTCTTCTAAGTTACTCAAAGATAAATGTGGTAAGATGAGTGAGCAGAAATACCTGAGGAAAATAAAATAATGAAAAGCCGAATGTTGTGCTATGTGAACAGTTGGAGGGCTTTTTAGAGCCTGACTAACAGTTCACCAAAGTGACAGAGGGAGTAAAAGACAGGGAGATATAGGCATGATGTCACTGCACTTCCTGCTATGGAGGAAGGAGGTTTTCTGTGCCAGGATTCACGCCAGCCACTCTTCCAATGGGTGAGTGAGGTTGCTGTGAATGAGAGCTCATAGGTATAGACTGGAATCCCCATATTGAATTATAGATTTATTTGTTCTTATTA
Source organism: Psammomys obesus (assembly GCF_907164565.1). NCBI lineage: Eukaryota > Metazoa > Chordata > Mammalia > Rodentia > Muridae > Psammomys > Psammomys obesus. Next base: position 4,915,365 of record NW_026585797.1, on the reverse strand, counting down.
ACATGTAGTGGATAGTAGAGCCAAGTGTAGCTTAGGAACCCCTGAATGTACAGGAGCAACAGGCATGTGTGGAGAGGATGAGATACAGTGGGCAGGTTCAGTGGACTAAGCAGGTCTTAGGGGTGCCAAATGTTACCCACAAGAGTGTATGATATATATTTTTCCCAAACAAACAAACAAACAAACAAACAAACAAACCCACATTGTGTGGGTGGGTATAGGACAGATTCTAAAAACCAACATTAGAGAATTTACCTCATGTTATGAACTGACAGAACAGTAAATCATACATCGTTGTATGAGGTAAGAACCTGTCGTTTTCTTTCACAATGAGTTGGTGAAATAACAAGCAATGTAGATTGCCTGATTTTTATGATTAAATTACAGAAACAAAGAATAAGAAGAGGTAGGAAATATTGATCCTGTCACAATTTTAATTGAATCAACAACCAAGGTGCCAGAAGGGACATCCCATTCCTAATGTAACTGTTACAAGGAAGGCACTTGAAAAGACCAAGCAGGAATGAGTTGCTGGGACAATGAAATGAATACAGATACCAAATGACTGAGACAAGAGCAGGAAAGCATAGTTGGTAGGAAGAGTGTTGGTATAATGTTCTTGTGGGATGTGTACAATTTATTCTTGTTCATTCAAATCCTGATTTCTCAATCTCAATATCTGGTTTCAGTACGGACATCACCTGCCTCAAGTTTGTGTAAACATGCCACCATTTGTTCTACGTATTGTCAATAAAACAACCAGCCAATGCTGAGCAATGAAAAGAATATGGGACATCCTGGTCCAGAGGGGAAGAGAAGGAAGTGAGTGGGAGGAGTAGGAGATCAGCAGGAGAGGACTTCGAACCATGAGGAGAGATGAACCGGACCCAAGATATGACTGGAAGCAAGTATAATGGGTGAAATCGACCTGGTAGGAAACTATGCAGGCTTGGAGGTTTAGGATGGAATAACTATTGTCCAGCATTGTGCTCTAGATTACTTAAATAAATCCTAGTCTCTGTGTGTTGATTAGGGTATACAGCTGGTTTAAGAATAACCAATGCTTAACTAAAAGAAAAATCAGTAATAAATATTCATATTCAACAATAGCAGAGTTAAAGCAATATGTATAATATTAACTCATGTGATATGGGCTGTGATAGCCTGTTATGACCGTTAGCTATACTTAGATGTGGGACCTTAAGGCACAGTTGAAAAAAGAGAAAGTAGCAAGTGCTGGGCCAACCCCTGTGTGGACAGCAGATATGGGAGTAAATGCAAGTTAAAATTCAATTTGAATTAGTCACCTAGAGCTTTCCATGTGGAAGATCTTAGACTATCCAGTCATGCCAGAAATCAAGAAGCAGACACCCTTACCAAAGTACAGTTACAACTAGAGGCTATCTGTTGGGTTTATGTAAGCTCTGGCCATAAGGAAGTCCAAACAGAGAAGAAAATCATTAGACCTGCTTCTGGCCATAGCCTAAACTCACACATTCTATATTAGCTAATTTGCTGTGAACAACCACCTGACACAGACAGCTTAAGACAGGATAGATTTATTTTTGCTCACAGGTACAGCCCATAATAGCAGGGAGGGCAGGCAAGCAGGAGCAGGAAGAATCTGGTTACATTGCATGTGCAGGCATGAAGTGGAGAACATGCTCAACTTGCTTTCTACTTTTTGTTTAACCCTGTACCTAGCCCACATAATGATGCCACACATATTTGTGGTGACTGTCTCCCCATTTAATTTTCAAATTTCCAAACCTTTCACAGACATATCCTCATTGATTTATGTCCTATGATTTTGACCATCAATATCAGTTATTACACATTCTGTGATGGGATGAAAATGTAAACCACTCTATTCCAAAAAGAACTGTAAAGAGATTATGTAGTTTGTGCCTGTCAATCAAGAATAAACATCTCAGGAAAGACCCCTGTGCTCAGATTTTTTGGTTCTGTTGCTCTCCTTGTAGAGTTCCTGTCCTCTACAGATCTTACTGTTTCCCACTTCTTCATAAGATTCCCTGCAATCTGCTCAAAGGTTGCCCATAAGTCTCAGCATCTGCATTGATAGTCTGCAGGGCAGAGCCTTTCAGAGGTCCTCTTTGTCAGGCTCCTGACTTGTTTCCTCTTTTCTCCTTCTTCTGATGTCCATCCTCTTTGCCTTTCTGGATAGGAATTGAGAATTTTAGCAAGTTTGACTTGTTTCTTTAGGTGTACAGATTTTAGTAGGTTTATCCTATATTATATGTCTATATGAGTGAGTATATACCATGTGCATCTTTCTGCTTCTGGTATAGCTCACTCAGGATGATCTTTTCCAGGTCCCATCATTTACCTGCAAATTTCATGATTTCCTTATTTTTCATTGCTGAGTAATATTCCATTGTGTAAATATACCACAATTTGTGCATCCATTCCTCCACTGAGGGGCAACTGGGCTGTTTCCAGCTCTTGGCTATTACAAATAATGCTGCTACAAACATGGTTGAGCAAATGTCCTTATGGTATACTTAATGCTCTTTTGGGTATATGCCTGGGAGTGGTATAGCTGGATCTTGTGGAAGAGCTATTCCTAGTTGTCTAAAAAAGTGCCAGATTGCTTTCCAGAGTGGTTGTACAAGTTTACAATCCCACCAGCAGTGGAGGAGGGTTCCCCTTTCTCCATAACCTCTCCAGCATGTGTTGTCACTTGAGTTTTTCATTTTAGCCATTCTGATCGGTGTAAGGTGAAATCTTAGGGTCGTTTTGATTTGCATTTCCCTGATGACTAATGACCTTGAACATTTCTTTAAGTGTTTCTCTGCCATTCAGTATTCCTCTGTTTAGCTCTGTACTCCATTTTTTAATTGGATTACTTGATTTGTTGCTACTTAACTTCTTGAGTTCTTTATATATACTGGATATTAGCTCTCTGTCAGATATAGGGTTGGTGAAGATCCTTTCCCAATCTGTAGGCTATCGTTTTGTTCTGACGACAGTATCCTTTGCTTTACAGAAACTTTTCAGTTTCATAGGTCCCATTTATTGATTGTTGCCTTTGAGCCTGTGCTGTTGGTGTTCTGTTCAGAAAGTTGTCTCCTGTGCCAATGAGTTCAAGGCTCTTCCCCACTTTTTCTTCTAAGCAGTTTAGTGTGTCTGGTTTTATGTCGAGGTCTTTGATCCACTTGGACTTTAGTTTTGTGCAGGGTGGTAAGTATGGATCTATTTGCATTTTTATACATGTAGACATCTAGTTAGACCAGCACCATTTTTTGAAGAAGATGTAGCCCATGGCAATTCAGTATTCAAGTGGGTTCCATTGTAATAGGAACAGGAACTGTCTCTGACATGAACTGATTGGCCTGCTCTTTAATTACTTCCCCTGAGGGGGAAGCAGCATTGCCAGGCCACAAAAGAAGACAATGCAGCCACTCCTGATGAGACCTAATTGACTAGGATCAGAAGGAAGGAAAAGAAGACCTCCCCTATCAGTGGAATTGGGGAGGGGCATGCATGCAGAGGGTGGAGGAAGGGAGGAATTAGGACGGGAGGAGGGAGGGAACCACGGGGGGGGGGGATACAAAGTGAATAAAATGTAATTAATAAAGAATGAAAAAAAAAAAGAAGAAACATGTGACCTTTCCTGTATGGACACTGGCATAGACCCCTGGTAAGCATTTTTATTTGAGTCAGCAACAGGTGAAGGCATAGTCAATGTCTGAGTAACTTAGTGCCTCATCTAATAAACACTGCAGTTTGTACCTGGGCTGAGGACAACCAAGTGGAGTTTTACTTCTATCTGCCAAAGAATACTACTGCAAAGAATGGGTTGTTGAAACATCAGCTCCAAACCCAGATGCTAATGCATGACTTTAACCCAAATATTTTGGAAAAAGAAACTGGTCAAAATCTATGATTCTGAGTTTGAGGCCACCTAGGGCTACTTAGTGAGATACTTTCTCAAAATAAAATAAAACAACAGTTCAAGAATTTAAACTTAGAAAGAACCTCACATATATAAGAAAAAGCACACCCAGAAACCATACAGTTGTTAAATAAAAATTCCAATGCCAGGGATAAGATACTTCCTTATTTCCATTGGTCAGTGGGACCCATGGTTCTATAAAACATAAAGGCTATGGGCATTATTGTTGGTTAAAGTCAACATTAGATGGTAAGTCCCTATTTCTGAGGATATAGTTTGCTTTGGTTGCAGAACAAAGATAAATTAGGCTTGTACAGAGCTGAATGTTATCTCCCCTTGGGCAAGCTTCGTAGTGCTAAAAGGTGTTAATGCAGGCTACTGTGTGGAAATTATACCAAAAGTATTATTATAACTGGCTGGTTACCCCTGGTTCTTTGCAGTGTGCCAGTTGGTGAGATAGTAAGGCATACCTGTTATAAGTGAAACCAACAACTTTCTATTAATTGATGTAAGGTCCATGACATAGGAGGAAATTCACATCTGATGCTGTGAGCCAGTACAAAACCCATGACTGTGGAGGTCATTTAAGTTGTGGTAGTGTCTCCAGAATGGGAAAGAATCTTCACCAACCCTTTATCTGACAGAGGGCTAATGTTCAGTATATATAAAGAACTAAAGAAGCTGAAAAGCAGCAAACCAAGTAATCCACTTAAAAAATGGGGAACAGAGCTAAACAGAGAACTCTCTGTAGAGGAATATCAAATGGCAGAGAAGCATTAAAAGAAATGCTCAACCTCATTAGCCATTAGGGAAATGCAAATCAAAAAGACCCTGAGATTTCACTTTACACCCAAGATCAAAAACTCAAGTGACAACACATGCTGGAGAGGTTGTGGAGAAAGGGGAACCCTCCTCCACTGCTAGTGGGAATGTAAACTTGTACAACCACTCCGGAAATCAATCTGGTGCTTTCTCAGACCACTAGGAATAGCACTTCCTCAAGATCCAGCCATACCACTCCTAGGCATATATCCAAAAAAGCCTCAAGTACACAATAAGGACATTTGCTCAACCATTTTTGTAGCAGCTATAGCTGGAAACAGCCCAGATGCCCCTCAACTGAAAAAAAGGGAAAAGAAATTGTGGTACATCTACACATTGGAATAGTACTCAGCAATGAAAAATAAGGAAATCATGAAATTTGCAAGTAAATGGTGGGATCTGGAAAGGATCATTCTGAGTGAGCTATCCCAGAAGCAGAAAGACACACATGGTATATACTCACTCATATAGACATATAATATAGGATAAACCTACTCAAATCTGTACATCTAGAGAAACTAATCAAGAGAGAGGACCCTGACTTAAATGCTCAATCCCCATCCCAAAAGGCAAAGAGGAAGGACATCAGAAGAAGAAGAAAACAGGAAATGAGCTGGGAACCTGGCACAGAGGGCCTGTGAAAGGCTCTGCCCTGCAGACTATCAAAGTAGATGCTGAGACTTATGGTCAACTGTTGGGCAGTGTGCATGGAATCTTATGTAAGAACTGGGAAATAGTAAGATCTGGAGAGGATAGGAACTCCACAAAGAGAGCAACCGAACCAGAAAATTTGAACGCAGGGGTCTTCCCAGAGACTCATACTCCAACCAAATACCATGCACGGAGATAACTTAGAACCCCTGCACAGATGTAGCCCATGGCAGTTCAGTGTCCAAGTGGATTACATTGTAATGGGAAGAAGGACTGCCTCTGACATAATCTGATTGGCCTGCTCTTTGATCACCTATCCCTGAACGGGGAGCAGCCTTACCAGGCCACAGAAGATGACAATGCAGCCACTCCTGATGAGACCTGATAGACTAAGATCAGAAGGAAGGAGAGGAGGATCTCCCCTACCAGTGGACTTGGGGAGGGGCATGCGAGAAGAAGGGAGAGGGAGGGTGGGACCGGGAGGGGAGGAGGGTAGGGCTTATGGCTGATACAAAATGAATAAAGTGTAATTAATAAAATAATAATAATAATAAAATTATGGTAGTGAAACTATTGACTCTCTGGGTTTAGGAAGGCGGGGAGGGTAACGGGACCTTCTATTGGGATTCTAGCTATTCTTCTCTCCTATGTTCTCCTCTTCTGGCAGCGTATGTAGGAAGTGAAGCATGTAGGGTGAAGTTTTCCAGCGATGCAGCTATACTGGAGTTACTCATGCTCCTCTAAGTTACCCCTTACTCTTGTTCTGAAAGTCCAGTGTATTCTCAACATCCCAAGACGTACTTTGCCAGATCATTTAGATTTGTTGCTGATGACTTACCTAGAACATTCTAGATCTTGGATCCTAGATCATGTCTTTACATGAAAAGTTCACATATGGGCATATATCTCATACATTGAAATAAATGCAATTGCAGTTCCTCATGTTTATATGTAAAGTTTGAATCGCACACTTACAAATATGCTCTTATTATATCATTGCATTCCAGATACGCTTAAAGGATTCCAGAAACATTCAAACAACTGCATGAACATTTTAAGCTCTGATGGGTTTTCAAATGTATTTCCTTGATATTCTTCTAAACTGTAACAAATGTCTTATAAAATATAATGAATGTCATTATTATATTTTAGTGTTTTACATAATCTATTGGCAATTATTATAAACTAAGTCAGAGAAAAGATTTAAGGCTGAAAGATTTTAGAATCTTGTTTCAGAATAAATAAATCATCTTTGAATTTGAGATCTTTGAACTCTGTTCATCAGAATTGAGTTCTCTCTTGCACAAACAGGAATGCTAATGCAGACTGATGGCTTAGATAACTTAGTGCCAAAACTTATATGTTGCAGCAAGGCTGTCTGTGGAGTGTCGGAACAGCTGCCCTCCCACATGGTTTTAATACAATGCAGACTGAAATGTGCCACCTGCGGCACCGAGGACATGGCTAAACGCCTGCCAGTTCCTCTACCATGCCATATTTTCAAAGGTTCTGAAATTAATGTTTGTTCTTAATGCTTAATTGCATTGCATTCGTATTCCAAATTGTTGTATTTTACTTTTCTCATGATAGCTGTTCACAAGAAAAACTATGAAATGATTAAATAAATATTTTTTATTTTATTTAGCAAACTATATTTCACTACAGGTGTGTGAAGACACTTTACTTTGTTATGGGGGGAGGTATGTAAACATAGAAATGGGTAGGAGCTTCTGCTATTTTCAAAAGATTTAGCTTTTACTACATAAAAATCAAGACATTTTCACATTTTAATATTTTTAAATATGATGTGAGAAATAATAATTTGTATATATTTTAAATAACATTTTAGGATCATAATACAAGTTATCCTCTGAATATATATATATATATATATATATATATATATATATATATATATATATATATATATGCTTAATGTGGATGAGGGTGTCATCCACTCCTTATCTGGAACTCAGGACTATTTCAATCAGGGTAAATGAGAGAAAGCTGGAGTGAAAAGAGTGGGCAGCTTCTGGCTCTGACTCAGCACTGCCAACTGAAATCAATAGAGGTCTCATTTCAAGCTCTCTTAATCTGTCCTGTCTAATGCAGTTCTTTCTATATAAGGATAAATGCTGGAAATAAATTGCTAATAGCAGAAGGGAGGCAAAGACTTAAAATGAGACACTGTAAGGGAGATATTTGATGATTCATAAATATATAGTGTATATAATAATATTTTCTTGAAAATGCAACAATATGAATTTTATAGCTTCTGTTAGAAGCAGACATAAAATCCAGAGGGGGAATATGACTAGAATCTGACTGGAGATGTTTGCTGTATTTTGAGGAAATGTGATTGACATGTCTGAAGAGCAATACAAAGACCTGGATTTATGCATAAGGCCAAGTAAACAGAAGAAAGAGATAGATGTACATGGAAATTGCATTTCTTTCTTGTCACATCATGGCTGAGCTCAGAGCTATGATGCAGAGGACTAAGAAATGAATCAACATAAACATATTGTTATATTAGAAAGAACCAACTGGGGGAAGTAACAAGTTTGCCAGAATAATTGAAGCCCACCCCACGAGAGAGAGCCAACCCCTGACACTATTAATGATACTTTACTATGCTTGTGGACAGGAGCCTACCAAAACTGCCTTCTGAGAAGCTCCTCTCAGCAGCTTATGGAAACAGATGCAGAAACTCACAGCCAAACAAGAGGTAGAGCTCAGGGAGTCTTGTGGAAGAGTGGGAGGAGGGATTAAGGGAGCTGGCACAGTCAAGGACACAACAGAAGACCAACAGAGTCAACAAACCAGGGCAAATGGAGGCTCACAGAGCCTGAATCACCAAAGAACATGCATTGGCTGGACTGAGACACCTTACACATAAATAGCAGAAATGCAGTTTGGTCATCATGTGGGTCTGAAAAATTGGAGCAGGGGTTGTCTCTGACTTCATCGCTTGCCTTTCCCCTAGGTGGGACGCCTTGTCTGGCCTCAGTGGGAGAAGATGGGCTTAGTCCTGCTGCAACTTGATGTGGCAGGAAAGATTGGTACCCACCGAGAATGATAGCTCTGAGAAGAAGGAGAGGGATGAGTGAGAGGAGGAACGAGTGAAGGTGGTACTGGAAGAAGAAGAGGTAGAGTCCTATTATCAGGATGTAAGCTGAATAAATAAAAAATCATTGGAAAAATTTGTCAGAATAATTTTTTAAATACACAATGAAATAAAATAATGCAATAAAGAACCATAGCCGAAAGAATGAAAAGTTGGAGGTATATATTTTGGTCTGGTTTTATCAACTTCTTATACTTCATCATTTTTCTTTATTTTATTCTTTAATTATTTGATATATTTTAACAAAGACAATGAGTTTGTGGTTTTGGATTACATTCTTCCTTTTGTTTGATTTTTCAAATAAGTTTCTAAAATGTGCCTTTTTAACCTTGCATTTTATGTAATCCCCATGAATTGTCTCAAGGCTAAGAAACCCTTAAAAAAGTGGACAAAAGAGCGCTAGCTTGTCATCATTTATGTAGAGTATAAAAAGCAGGTGGGTGTGCCTCATGCCTTTGACCACTTATACAATTCAACAGCTGAAAAAAGGAATATAGCCTTGTGGCCTCAGGATCTTGGGCACTGGATGGCAAAGTTGGGAAATAAGAGGAAACACAGATGGGCAAGATAACAGTCTCCTTTAACCCTAGCACTTGGATGCTTGGAGAAGGAGTTCCATGAACTCAAGGCCACCATGGCAATATAGCAAGATCCTGTCTCAATAAACCAAAATAAATAGATAAGTAGAATAAATGGACAGATAAGGAAATGGGAAAGGCAGCTATATATTTTGACTGGATTTAATTGGAGCTGTGTATGTGCATTAATATGTTCATTAGTGAATCAGAAAGGTAGTCCCTTAGATTATTATGTCGTAAGACAATGCAGGGCTGAATTATACTAGTCCTGGTTCTGACAAGCTAAAACTTCTGGAAAGAACAGTGGTAAAGCAGACAGATAAGATGCGCTCAGACACTGGTGATCCCACACAGCCTATGGCATCTTGATGGCCATTCCTGAAGGTACTGGAAGGTTCCCCATTCTAAGGTAAACAGATCTTCAATGTGAAAGAGAAAAGTCAAATAAAGGATAATGCTCCTGAACGATTAAGTTAATGAAAAAGGAAACAATGTTGAAAAATGTACTAAATGGGGGAGATTGGCAGAAATAATAGACTGTGTTACCTGGCACACTTTGTGCCTGTGGTTTACTTAAGTACTTGTTCCTTCAAGAATTACTCCTTTAAAATATTTTGTCAAGAAACCTGAGCTTCTATAAATATAAAATATTAAAAAATTGTGGTAGTCCTTAAGGAAAGTTACGTTTTCAAGTTTGTAGCTTCATACACACATACGCACACGTACACGTACTTACACACACACACACACACACACACTGAGAACTTGGTGGTAGTAGGGAAATTACACAGACAGGAATTAGGGAAGATGGAAAAGAATCCAATGAAGGAAATGGGCATTGTCCGTCTTGCTGTGTCAACATTTAGAAACTGTCATTTAGGTCCCAGGCCTCCCGGCACGGGAACATATCTGATTGTATATCTGATGACTTGCATGACATATCTCGCATTCAGTCAGTGTTTTTTGACCATAGACAATGAAACTGTCCATTTACCTATACTGCACAGAACAAATTGGGTCCGATGATAACATTTTCCATTTTACCGAAGCTGTAAGAGGTAAGTGCCGATGCCCATCTGAAAGCACTGAGGCACTCCTGTTATGTCCTTTAATTCCCCAAAGGGTTTAATCTTTTATTTTCTTTCTAACAATCTACTTTTGCTTTCCCAGAGGCACATTTGAAAACAGGTATTAGGGAGAAAAAAAAAAAAAAAACATCTCTAGGAAATTATTGTAAAATGTCCCCAAGTGTTTAAAGTCTAAAACACAACTCTGGATTCTTTCAGGGATAACATAGCTATCCAACCACTTCAAAGCTGGTTTGGGCTGAATGGATGCCACAACAAAGGTATTAAGTGCTTCAATCAAACGTGGCTTCACAGAGCCTGCACATACTCCTTTGTTTTCCTTGCCAATCATCTGAAATAGGCAATTGCCATCACATTAATTTAGACAGCCTTTTCATGGGGAGTAAGTAGAGAAAATACAAGCACATACATTGTTGTTAGTATCCTCCTTAGAAACCCACCAGAAAGAGCAAGACACAATTAGGGCGATAATTAATACACCTGAGCATACGTGTTCACTGGGTTCCATCACAAAAAAATTAATCCAAGGCAGAGGCTGTCCTGGCTTCTTGGGGATGAATCTGTGAAGAACTAGGAAGGGCATTCCAGGTATCACATTTTGGGAAATCGTTGAATATAATAAATTAAATGGAACAGCAATTTGACTGGAGAGGAAGCTGACAAATTCCGCTGAAAAATGATGTTTATGAGGGAAAGGGCTTGAAGGTGGGAAGGACATAAGACAGAAGTCACACAGACTGGAGAGCCTTCCCTCTAAAAGCTGAAGGAATGCTTCATTAAGTAAGGGTAAGAATGGGAAACAGAGCTTCCCCAAAATGAATGAGCTGGGGAGGATTGAGGAGCCTCTTCAGAAAAAAAAAAAAAAAAAAAAAAAAGAACAAAATTTCTGAACAAATTCTAAGAAAAAAGAAAGTTCTATCTTTTCTTTTCATGAGTTATCTTGGTGGAGGTGGTGGTGCGAAGTTTCATCTCATCTAAGTTAGTTTAACATTCCAGGACACTGGTCAAACCTTCAAAGCCTGGCAGCCTAGTTTCAGCACTGACCATCCGTCTTATGTTCCTATGCCCCGCTCTGACTGAAGTAGTAAGTTTGAAACAACCAATAAAATAATACAGTGGAGTTAGCTCTGTGTCAAAAGTTGCACCAATTTTTATTACTTAAATTACTGAAGTTGCATGGGATGGCTGATAGGTGACACAAAGTGTCTGTCTCCTCCTACTTCTCCCTTATCTTGTTTCTGTTGGGTTTGTGTTCATCTCATTGTCTTAAGGCTATTTTCAACATAAGACAAGTGTCACTTAGAACTTTCTTGCAAAATTCAAGGGCATCATTCTTTGCTCCATTTCTTCAGGGCTTCCATCTGCTGAAATAGATTGTATTTAAATAACTGCCCTCCTGACAAACTTGTTCAAAGTTTCTCCTCTCCAAGGAAACATATGATTGGAATCTGAATGAAGAGGTGTTTCTAAAGCTGAGCAAAGAGAAATTTTTCATATGAAAACAGAGTTCCTCTTGAAAAATTTTGTTCCATCCCTTCTGTCACCATACCACAGAATCTTCAGATTACTTTCTTTAAAAAAACCTATTATTTTGAACATTGTTCCTAACACTTTATAAGAATTCAGGTGTCTTTCTGAGTGAGGATTGATCCCCTTACTCTGGGTCCTTCTTCTTGCTTAGCTTCTTTAGGTGTACAGATTTTAGTATATTTATCTTATATTATATGTCTAATATCCACTTGTGAGTGAGTATATACCATGTGTGTCTTTCTGCTTCTGGGATACCTTACTCACTATGATCTTTTCTACTTACCACCATTTGCCTGCAAATTTCATGATTTCTTTGTTTTTAATTGCTGAGTAGCATTCCATTGTGTAAATGTGATTAATCCTCACTCAGAAAGGCAAACAGAATGGATATTGGAAGAGGGAGCCTACCACGGAGGGTCTTTGAAGATTCTACCCAGCAGTATATCAAAGCAGATGCTGAGACTCATAGCCAAACTTTGTCAGAGTTCAAGGAATCTTATGAAACAGGAAGAGAGAAAAACCTGGAGGGGACAGAAGCTCCACACGGAGAGTAACAGAACCAAAAAAAAAAAAAAAATCTGGGCCCAGGGTTCTTTTCTGAAACTGATAGTCCAACCAAAGACCATGCATGGAGATAACCTAGGATCCCTGCACAGATGTAGCCCATGGCAGCTCAGTGTCCAAGTGGGTTTCCTAGTAAGGGGAACAGAGACTGTCTCTGTCATGTGATCAGTCCTTCACCCAGTGCCCACTATGGCTCAACTGATAATTTGTGAACTGAAATTAGAAAACCACAAGACATACTTTTCTGTTTTGTTTTGTTTTGTTTTAAATACAGGTCTTGGTTTACCTCTTTTGAAAAAAAAAATAATGCATTAAATGTGAGATAATGCATGGGAAAGTCAGTTTTTCAAAGATTGTAACTTTCTATGCAAAATAAGGCAATGGTGTACATAAATAATTCAGTTACAGGGAAGTTTTCTAACCACGGGATAGGTTATAATCAGTTCAGTTAAAACAAAAATATGTTAGTTAAGGGAAATGAAACTAGACATTATATTAGCATTTTTTCAATACCAGTTCATTCTTTGTTTAGGCTTAGAACTTAGTGAAGATTAAATAACCTTTGAAAATTATCCAAAATGCTCAAATTTTGAGAGAAAGGAGACCTAGGCTAAATTGATAAGCTTGGTCAGATTAATTGCTATAAAAGTAAACCAAGAAATCAATCATTTTGTTAAAAATATATCAGCTCCATTTAGAGGCATTTTATTGGCAGTGTCAGCTACAAACCACTTTAGTTCTAAGGATGCTTACTGACAAATTACTTTCTTACCTAACTTTAAGCTTTTAAAAAGTGGAAAGACTCTATTACACAGTCATTGACTGTGATTTAGCAATCTTTATTTCCCACCATAAGTAATCAACATATCCTTTTGCCTTTCCTTTCAAGGTGAATTTAAATTCAAACTTTGCAACTCTTTATTATTATTCTGCACTTGTTCATAGAAATCAGCCACAGATGCACTTATTATCTAGATGCATGGATGAGCAAACTGTGTATTCCCAGCTTTCCCAAACACTGCTGGGGTGCATCATCTGCTTCTGCCTATGGGGAAAATGAACTTTGGTTTCTTCCTAATGCCTGCTCACTGTCACAGTTAACCTGAACACCTTAGAGCTTTGTGACCTGGAGAATATAAACTCCCTCTCACATCTCATCATCCTGGGTAGCAGCTTTTAATAGCTTCAGTCTTGTAATAATCCTAAAATACCTGTCATCAAGTGGGCTAAAACACTGCCAGCAACTCGGTTGAACCAGTCTTAGCGAAGCATCTTTAGACTGTGTTCTGGGTTTCTTATTTTGTCATCTTGACTCTTGTACTAATTGCATTGCTGTGTAGCACAGGAGTGCTACAACTCAGCCAGCAATCCTGATTTTATTATGTTGCCTTATCTCGAGTCTCTGTTTTTTAACTTTAACAACAATTTGCTGGCACTCTAGAAAGTAGGTCACCAAAATAATTATTTAAATCTTAAATTCAGTGTTGTATTAATATAAATTAACCAAATTATCAAAAGTAATTCTAAAGTATTTAGTAATTATTAATAATTATAGTAAATTATTAATAATTTAGTAAAGTAATTCAAATATTCAACTGAAACATAATTAGACTTTTTATAGACTGATATATCTTCTGAGGTGTAGTTTATTATTTTAAGGTATATTTTGTTAGTAATTGGCACCTTTCAAATTTTAATGCAGCCATTGAAAAGTTGATGAAAATGTATTATAAATATAAGTTAAAAAAGCATGGGAAAGGATAGCCATCCTCCCTCTCAGCACTGTCATGAAAGCAACCAGCTGGGATGTGGAAAGAGATTAAAATGCAGCAGCAAAGTGGATAGGACACATAAAAACCCAGTATATACAACACTAACATACCACACAGTTTACATCATTCCGTATAGAACTTCAAATATTACTAGTCATAAAACAGCCTATTGCCCTATTCCAAAGCTCTGATTGGTAGTCCTTACAGTTCTCTTTATTTACAAACATAACATTCAACAGGTGTGCTGTGGGTTTGGGGATAGCCTAAAAGCTAAGGCTGTTGAAAGCTGTAACATTTGACAACCTATGAGTACAAACAGAAAAAAAAGTTCAATCTGTAGATGGCTTGTTACAAGCTGTCTTCAAATTTTCAGGCTAAAATAATTAGGATGAAGGCCGTTGACTTCATTGTGTTTGAGGTGTATGCAATTTCATCTGTCCCCTTACTTGCTATGTCAACAAATATAAACTAGCATTGCATTGAAAGTTCTTCGTATTTTCTTGCAATTTTTCCTATATACGAAGATGTAGAAAAATGCCTGGAGCATTAAAGTTGATGTGGTTTTAAATTGCCTTGCTTCTCCATGCTGTATTTTGTTAGAGACTGTTCAGTATCTGCAATTACTGACCTGGTATCTATGATATGTATGTATATTTGTATGTATTTATAGACAGCAACAATTGGCCAGAGTTAAACATGTCTACCCCAGCAGTGAGCTTCTGCCTGATATATCTGTTTACTTTTGTATTTTAGAGAGGTCACCCCAGGAACTTTCTGGCCCTTTGCTAATACACACAATAGGATGCTGGTAAAAATAACAGCAACTGTGAGGTGAACTCTGTAGCCTAGGGTATATTGGAATTTCAATAAAAGAATTGCTGTGTTTAGCTTTTTCTCAGATGAGTTTAGCTCTTTCTGGAGTTCAGTTGCTTAGATCCATTCTTCAAAACAGGAAAAAATATCTTTACAGTGGTTTAATGCAGATTGACACACCGAACACAGAAATAGATCTTCACAGATCATCTCATCTTCTGTGATTCTCTAAACTAAGAAAAGACCCTCCCTAGTGGCAAAATTAAAACAAAATGCAAATTCATCACGAGCACAGTAGATTTATATACAAATCAAGCAGATTTTAAGCAAGAACATCTGCGCAAATAAGATTGCTTAAAAGGTAATTTCAAGGCTACAAAGGAAGAGCAAGTGTGTTGATTAGATTTTAAAATAGATGTGTTAAGTATGCATTCTACTCAAATATGGGATACATGACATAATTTAATAAGTTTACTTAATGAACATTTGCAGGAAATGTTTAACTATAAGAAGTCATTTTAATCTTGTTTTATAATTTTTGCTTCAAACTATTTAACAATCATGAAATAATGAAAAGTCTTTTACTCTAGATATTCGCTTGAATGTCTATTGTGTATTAAACATTGTAGGAGACATTGTATTGTGACAGGATGTCTGACTCCCCGGAATTATAATCTAGTAAACTATACACGAATAATTACAGAAAGTCCTGGAGTCTCTAAGTGCATAGGGGAGACACTTTGAAACCATCCCAGAAAAAGCAGGAAACATCCTCCATGAAACAGTGGAGTTGAATTCTGAAGAACTTGTAAATGTCTGTTATGGAAAGGGAAGGTAGAGGTATTGTTAGGTGAAGAATGTGGTACAAGTGGAAGCCACACAGGCCTGCAATAGCTCAGAGAGAAAAATACAAAATGCTGGGCTGATGTTGTCTGAACACTCTTCCGCAGGTGGCGTACAGGTGCTTGAAGTGAGGGTCTAAGTCAAGGGCAGGGACCAGTTCCTGACACTGAAAGCTAATGGAAAAGCTTACTGAGAAGACCTTCCAGAAATGGAAGGTGTCTGTCACAGTATCTGTTCTAGCCAAAACCAATATATGGGAGGAAAGAATTTTTATAGCTTATACTTCCAGGTCACAGCACATAGTTTAGACAAGTTAGTACAGGAACTCAAACAGGAACTTGAAAGTGGAAATTCTGAAGGAAGGCTACTAGCTATGAAGAAATGCTTTTAGATGGTTGGCTGTTGGGCTCCAAGCTTTGCTAGCTCTGTTGTACAGCCCATGGCTGGGCCCTCATCCTTCAATCAACAGTCTAGGCAATCTGTCACCTACAGGCCAGTTTGTTCTAGATAATGCCTCAGTCACTACTCTCATCTCAAATGGTTCTAGGCTAACTCAGACAGTGTCCCAGAAAATTAGTGCAGAGTAAGATTCCAAACAGATAGCGCTGTATTTTGAATATCCTACCAATAGGCAGAGCTGGTAAGGACAGAGGACTATATGTCAATGGTAGAAGTCAATGATAGAAGCACTGATACACAGTGTTAGATTACAGGATACTGACAAGCAAAATTGGAAGTCTGGTTTGGGAAGTAATGGGATCATCTGATTCATAAATATAAAGGTGGAAGGGGCTTTAGACATGTTTATATCATAAGGAGCACCAATGTAAAGGAACATCACGCTCAGCAGAAAGGTATTCTGATGAGTGGACCAGTACTTCAGCCATCTGAGGATATGTTCTACATGTAGCAGGTAAAGAATCGGGTGTGGAGGAGGGCCTCACATAAACAGCAGAACCTAGAAGGCATAAACACAACATCTGTGAAGAATAGGAAAATATCCTTTCCCCAAACCTTGAATTCAGACCATACAAACACAGAAAAATGTCCTTCCTAACAGACCACAAGTTCTGCAAGTTTCCTATTTATCTAATTGGTTTCTGAATGGAATAAATACTATCACCAGTTGATTGTGCTTTGTAAATTGTCTTTTAAAATATCTATTTTATCTCATGTTTGAAATGCTTGTGTTTAGATGTATATGCTTAAGTTAAAAAAAAAAAAAAGAAACGTCTGTGATAAGCTCCATTCCTGTTCCCTTTCTTCTACTGCTTCCAATGTCTATCTAGTTTTCCCTTCTGAATGAGAATTAAACATCTTCCCTAGGATCCTTCTTGTTGTTTAGCTTTTTCAGGTCTGTAGATTTTAGTATGTTTATCCTTTATTATATGACCAACCAGCTGGGGATCGAAGCAGATGCAGAGACTCACAACTAAACTTTGGACAGAGCACAGGGAGTCTTATGGAAGAAGGAAGATATAAAAGTACATGGAGGGGACAGGAAACACACACAACAAAGCCAAAAATAATAATAAAATAAATAAAAATAAAGCAGGTCCCAGGGGGGACTGCAGAGAGTGATGTATCAACCAAAGACCATGAATACAGAGGACCTAAACCCCCTGCTCAGTGTAGCCCACAGGCAGCTCAGTTTCCATGTGATGCCCTAGTAAGGGAAGAAGAGACAGTTTCTGACATGGATTGCATTGCCTGCTCCTTGATCAATTCTCCTTGGAGGGGTGAGCTAGCCAGCCCACAGAGGAAATGGATCCAGGTAGTCCTGATAGGCTATGGCCATATAGTAAGGGAGGAGGACTTCCCCTATCAGTGGACTAGGAGAGAGGGATAGGAGAGGAAGAGGTAGGGAGGGTGGGGCCAGGAGGAGATGAGGGAAGGGGCTACAACTGGGATACAAAGTGAATAAATTGTAAATAATAAATAAATAAATAGATAGATAGATAAATAAATAAATAAATAAATAAATAAATAAATAAATAAATAAATAAGAAAAAAACCAGTATAAATTCTGCTGCCAGTGAAATGATTTCGCTGTTTTAGAACAAGATGTGATGTGGAACCATGCTAAACCACCCAGAACTCCATGTACACTTTTTTGAGAGCCCTTAATCTACCTGCCTATTCTCTTGTCATCTCTACTTATGCATTGCATTCCAAAAATGTGCTGGGACATGAGTAAATGAAAATTCATTAATGATCAATTTAATAAGTCAGCATAGTTCAAATGGTTTTAAATACCTTTTTGTTTAATATGAAGCAGCAATATAGCGTAATAAATCACTATATACTAATGAAAATCAAATCAATTTAATTATCCTTTACTATTTTTAATAAATGTAGTGTGTATGAGTAGTACTAAGAATTGAACTTAGGAACTCAGCTATAAGAGAAGTGTTCTACCCTTGAAAGCTGGATCATCAACTCTCTTGTTTTCTACCCTTGAAAGCTGGATCATCAACTCTCTTGTTTTTGTTTGTCTTGACATTGGATCTCACTAAGCTTCTTATTTATTGGTCTATATATTTACCTGTCTGTCATCTTATCTATCAGTGCTGAACCACATTGACTTTTGGCAGCTCAATGTGAAATCCATCTCTAAACCCTCGGTTTTCAGTATGCTGGGATTGTAAGCCTGTTCCACCATATCCACACTTTTGATTACCAATGACACCTTCACAAAAAGAAACTTATATACCTGAAAATGAGTACATCTAACACAAACATGGATGGACATTTCTGCTCATATAGCTGCTCACCTTTCCGGTGGCTAGTATTTTCCATGTAAAACTCCCAATATTATAGAAGTCTCCTTGTTAACAACTCTTACAAACTGAATCTCAGATAAGGTAACACTTTGGCAATAAAGTCAAACCTTCAATAAACAGTAAATACTGAAAATATGACTGATGAAATGGCACAGTGGTTAAAGGCACTTGTTGGTGTACTTAAGAGCTGAGCTGAATTAAATTACTAAGACCCGCATAGTGGAAGGAAATAATTGATCCCTGTGTATTGCCTGACGAATTCTACACGCACAGGCACACCTGTTTGTGTACAAAAATAAGTAAGTGTATTAAGTTCAATAAATCACAGTCAAAGAGAACGTGAATCAAAACCTTCCATAATTCTAGCAAAGAAAGACCAGGTCTTACTTTTCAGAGTTTCCAAAGTGATTAAGTCATACAAAAATAATGAACAAACATATCCTTCCCAATATTATCTATGAGTAGATTATCAGTTTTGTTTCTAAGTCTGTAACTTAGAATAAATGATTTAAATGATCTGGGTCAAATTTTTCAGTATAGCTTTTATATTAGTTCCTGCTTGATATCTCTATGCCTTGTATGTCAAGCAAGTGTTTTTTTTGTTTGTTTGTTTGTTTGTTTGTTTTTTTCAGTAACAGTGGCTTACCATCAAGTTTTGCAAAGTAACCAAGAGCAATGGCAATTCCTTATAATATTTAATGATATATAGGAGTCCACTAGCCAATAAGCCAAAAGAGGTCTCTCTTTCCTGGCACTGGTGTTTTTATTTGCTACTATGTAGTGTCTACTTGGGGCACTGCTATTCAACTATAGATTAAAATAATTTATGTTATGTTTTGTTTATGTCTTAGGAAGCTTCTAAAGAAATAGTACAGTACTAGGTTTCTGTATGACTATTTCAAAGACCTTTTGTACTAGTTACTACTCTATGAATTTCAGGTGCTACTTTTTCCTCCCACTCCTTCCTCGTTTATTCCTTCCTGTTCCATTATTCTACTCCATTAATATTACTATATTCTATTGGCCTTCCCTTGAACTATTCTGTTTTTTCCATGGCTTCTTATAGTTTCCTAATCTTTATGGGTGTTACAATTGAAACAAACATATCTAGAGATTCAAGCACATATGAAAGAGCACATATGCTGTTTGTATTACTGGGTCTGTGTTACCTCACTCACGATGATTGTTTTCAACTACAACCATTACCTGTGAATGCCATAATTTCAGTTTGTAATAGCTAATTAATATTCTACTATGTAATTGTGCTACATTTTAATGATTTATTTATTCATTGATTGTTAATTAAGCTAGCTTTCATAGTTCTATAAGGTGATCTGTATGCTCTTTTGAGGAGAGAAATAATCACCAATTGTTCCTGGCCATGAACTTTCAGTCCTACAGCAATGACTACCTTGACCAGATGTGCCCGTTGGTGTAATGATGCAATGAGTGTTGCAGTAGTAACTGGCCACTTTCTAGCTGGATATCAGGCCATTCCAGGAGATGAAAACCGTGTTTCACGGTATTGTCAGGGAGAATGGCCTATGGCTACATAGGTATTATTAAAAATAAAACCTGAACAAAAGATAACAACCGATGTATTAAATAATTGAATGAGATTATTCCTGTAACAGCGTCACACTGAAATTAAACAAATATTTGTGTGATAATTTTTTTATATATTATGTTCAATTGTATATTCAAAATTAAGAATAGAATTCTAAACAAAATATAAGGGTGCATACCTAAACAGCATCACATCTGCATGCAGTCACTCTTTTTGCTCCTTTTACTCTACACTTACTAACAGATTCAGCTATTTTATAAAACTTTGGTTTGAGACTGATTGTGCTACAGTCTCTGATATTCCAAATAACAAAGCATGCTTTTTCAGGGCTAGAAAGATGGCTCAGGAATTAAGAGTTCTTACTGCTTTTCAGAGGTTTTGACTGCAACTCATGGCACCCAGCCCCACAGCTCATAAACTCCTGTGGTCTGAGGCACTTTTCTGGCCTCCAAGGCAATCCACATATCATGTGTACATACCCTTTCGCAGCTATACACACACATAATTTAAAAAAGAAAAAAATGTTAAAAAAATACACTTTGGCTAAATAAGATAATCTGTGTAAGCTTTATGAGGCACCATATGGAACAGGAATCTTTTTGTCATTTACAGGTCTTTCATGTGACTGGTCTTATCAATCAGATGGGTGGGCATTTAGAGAATCGAAGTAGGATGCTACTGATTTCCTATTTGTATGCCCCTCTAGTTCTAGAAAAAATAATAAAAATTAATATCATGAAGTTTTAGAAAGCTCTTATTTTACATTTAATGTGCTACACTAATGATATTTCCTATATTATAATGCATTTTTATCACAAAATGAATGCAAAAGTATTAATAAAATTAAATCATGATAATAGTAAACAGAAGAGAGGAGAATGCAATAGAAAGAGAAGTTAATGGACACAAAGAAGAAACTAGAAGATATCTAAGATAAAGGTGTTTGTACATGTTGCTTAGACAAAGCAGAGCTTATGGCATTCTTATTCCTAACTGCAGTCTTTAAACTGATGCTTTCCAAGAAAAATACAGCCATGGTCTTGTTAAACTCCTTACGACATGCTTTTGGCCTCCATAAAAAACATTTATATTTGAACTTTCCACCATGATCCCAGTGAGGAGGCCAGAGACCTTAAATGCTCCATCTCCAGATAAGATAATGACCTGAAATGGACTGAAAGTTCATATCTCCTTCCCCAGATTTATGTGTTCACATTCATCAGTATGATGATATAAGGAAAAGCAATATTTACCCTGTGTGCTGAAGGAAAACCTTACTCTAACTGAAAGGAAGGGAGTAAATTACTCATTGAGATGGTGAAAAATACGTCTTACAGAAAACAAGGGAGCAGATATTTGGCCCAGTCATTCAAGACTCTGACAGTAATGAACCAACTTTCTGAGACTCTGAAAAAGAGTAGGAATGTGATAATACTTTTCAGTTCTGTACTTGAAAAAAATATGTCTAAACTATTGAAGACAGTGAAATTCCATGAACACTATTTGAGACATGATAATGATTGAATATTTTGGTGGCTGAGAAATTGTAAATGCCTTTAATACTTGCTCTAGGGAATGACTGTTGAAATTGAGTTATAGCTCAGGAAAAAAGCAAAGGCTCTGCTGAGATCATGGGCCACATATTGCTAATGAGGGTGGAAAATCAGGAACACATGGTTTATAATGAAGCCTTAGTCTACAGGTTGAGAGTGGTGGGCGCTTAAAAAGGCAAAGAAGTTACCAGTGTTGAGAGTAAAGTGAGTACATGTCTGTAAGGCTCATCTTGAAGACTCACAAACACCAAAGGAAGAAAACGATTATAAACAATTGTACAAACTCAGTGTGCGTCAAATAACTGCTTTAGGAAGAAAATGGTTGAGATACCAAAGAGAAGAATAAAGAGATCCACTGAGAGAGCAACATTCATAGCCATCACCACTGCAGAGCAAAAGCAGAGGAGCTTATGTGTTCTTCACGGAAAGTGCAAGCAAATTCCCACACTGAAAGCCAGAGCACCGCCAGAGTCCAAGCATTTGAGGGCATTGTGCCGACCAAGTAAAATTCATCTCAAGAACAAAATCATTCTAGAGTGAGGATATTTATAAATGATGGTTATGTGAGAAAAGTGGCTTTGGGAAAGATTCACAAATCAAGTGAAGATGAACACTGGCAGTACATGGAAATAAAAAGATTTCCCAGCATGTATGGCTGTTTTCTATACCAAGATGTTGAAAACACACAAAATTTAAGTAAAATGGCAAATTTCAGATTTTTTTGAAGCAAAATTTATGAGAAATATATAATCACTGAAATATGAGTAAAACCTTCAAATATTGAATTTTTACAACATAAATGTGGTAGGAATGCATATAATGTTTCTATGTAAAGAAAAACCATTGTAACAGTTTGAAAACCTCTCTATCATTTCAAATTGAAGTGAAAAGAGAAAAAAATATGTTAGAGAAACAAAACTTTTACAAATAATAAAGTTATGTATATATACAAGAAAACAACCTCCGAGCTTTTCCTCTAATTTTGTAACTTAAATGAGCCTGAGTCATTATAATTTTTAAACTTTTACTGTTAGGTTTGATACTCTTTATTCAAATTGTATTGACTTTATCATGATTATACTCTATATTTTCAAGAAAATTAAATATTTTGACACCTCTTTTGGCCTGGTAATATTTTAGGAGGGTTTTAAAAAATATGAAAAACAAATGTAAAGATGTCTTAAGCCTAAAGGAATCTGGGTAGGACTCCTCTGGTACATGATCCTTGCACTGTATATATTTTCCAATATGTCTTAAATAATTTTTAAAATATCCATTATTTTAATTCAAGGAATAATATAATTATTCCTTGAATTTTTCCAGGCATAAGAATGGTTCATTATGATCAAATATTTTATTGCAAGTGACTATGTGTACTGTTATGAAACTGTAGAATATTTTTTTATTCAAGCTAATTATTTGACTTTTGCTTTTTAAATCACTAGAGAGAAAGTGGAGTGGAAGATTAAAAATGATCTGATACACTTACACTGCTTAGCAACAAACAATTGCTATGAATTGGAAGAAAACTGGACCTGTCTTCTTAATAGCAGGCTGTGACTGAGTTATTCAGATGACGAGCTTAGTGCAGGCACTTACTGACCAACTCCAACATTGAAGTTTCCCATCCAACCCGAGGAAAGAAGGGCTGGTAGTCAACAAGAATACCACTATTATCAATTCATCCCTAAACTTGTTCTATTCCCTGACTTCTGCTTTGACAAATAAATTCCTGCCACCTTCCTTTATTTGTTATATAGTGAGAATTTAGCCTCAAGGACAATTTTTTTTTCAACAGTTACCAGTGATTGAAAACAAGTGGTTATAATGAAAGTAGATTTACAATCTTCACTCTAGTACTTACAGTTTTGAATGCTATAATTATGGAAGCATCCAGGTGTGAGCTTTTGTAACATATTATGAAAGACGATTATATTCCATGATAATGGCTAAAAAAATATGACTATACTCTTTTTCTCCCTAGTATTCCAGATTACATTTTTACTAAAAATAACTGAGTGCTGAGATGTATCCATTCACTGAAACAATGTGTGAGTGCTTCTGTGGCCACCAATGTGCTGTTCTGTGCTTGTCTCAAGCATATTTAAATTGGGGGAGGTAGGAGGTTTGGCGGTAGAATGATGTATAGACAACAAGACAGTTTGTGCACTCTTAGACAGATAAGCTGGGGATTAGACCCCTAACTATTAGATGCTTTCCAACATGATATTTTAAACTTTTCCTATTTAAAGTATTTAATTTAGTGCAAATCCCTGTAAGAGGGGAAACGTGGCCCTACCTTAAGTTTTGTCAGTGAGTGCCGTCTTCTACGCATGCTATCATGGAAAAGGACTGTGCGAACATTAGATTTCTTTCTCATTAAGTTTCTGTAGGCAAAGATCATTTATATTATCCTTTTATTCACTAATGTGTTTAAAAAAGGAGAATTCAAAGACAGAGATAATAGGGAAACTAGCAACCATCTGGTATAGAGAGCTTGAAATTCCCATGTGCCAAGTGCAGGGAAATAATGTGTTGCTGTTGCTGTTTTTAGTGTGCATACCTTAAATTCTTATTTTTGTTTTCATAAAATTCTCTGAGGAAGAATGAAAATTCAAGCAGCTTAAAAGATAGTGGGGAAAAAGAAACTTCTATTTACCACATGTCTGTTTGTTGCAATTCTGTGCCAGAGACTCAGAATGTTCATCTTATTGAGGCTCAACTTATTTATCTTCCACGAATCTACCTTGAGAATATTCTAGTCTGCTAACGATGGATATGCAGCCACTGCCTGTCTGCCTGTATTTTGTTGTTGTTTGCCATCCCTTGTAGAAAAACACAGTTAGGTTGCTTCCAAACTCATATTAGTAAACACGTGAGCCATGTGGTCGATTTGAAAGAAATCCAAAGCTGAAATATGAAAAATTGGATGAAATTTTATCTTCCCAATTGCAACGCTTACTGTTTCTCTCCTTTGACCAGGAACAGCCTCTCTCAATGGCTCCCAGTACTTTTCCCATTACGGTGGTCTTCATTAGGTCACCACACATGCAAGCCCAGCATCCCTGAGTACCGTGGGTCGAATGTGCCATCTGGTGTCATTAAGAACAAGAAAGCAATGTTCATCGGGGAGTGCAATCAGACACTTTATGCTGCAGCTGTCTTCCTGCACTGTGGCTTTCTGCCATCATGGCTGCAGGAGCTGACATGACTCCAGGAGGTGATGCATCCCATGAAGAGGATGGTGTCTCACCCACAGAGTCCCCTGATACCTCCCTCCCTCTATTCCCCTGCACTGGACACCTGGTTCCAGTATTTGGCAGATAAACTCAGATCATGATAAAGTCTAGACAGTCAACTTTGTTTCTTAGCTTCATTTTTATAGGTCTTTATGTTCAAGAAAGCTTATCTAAACAACTTGATTGTCTTATTTTTATTGCACCTCAGGCACTCATGAATCACCGAGACACCCATGTTTATTGTGTGCTGCTCATTTGATGGCAAAGCCTCAGTTTTTTTTTGCCATCCTCAGATCTCACCAGTCCATAGATGGCTTGAGTTTTTGGAGGACCTCACTGGTCAGCTATATAAAAAGAGCTTTGGGAAAGAGTTTTCTTAATTCTGACATTTTATCAAATTATGAAAAGTCAAAAAGAAAGAACAGATATAGAAAAGATATTTTGGGATAACAGAACATATTTGATTTCTGATTGTGGAATCTAAGAAATGAAGACACACCCCTTATACTTAGAGTGCTTACAATGAAAATTAAAGGATTTTCTCACACAAAAAAAGAAATATTGGTGCTAACAGAAGCATTTTGAAAGCATTTTTGAGTCTCTATTGGCACAAACCCCAAGCCACAATATAGATACTTTGAGAATAGGCTGGCTGCACTTGGACAGGATAGCTGGTAAACTTCCCCCTCCTCTTCCTCTACCTTCTCCTCTTTTTCCTTCTCCTCCTTTTTCTCATTCTCCTTCTTGGTCCAGATGAAAGTCTACTTTTCAATTGACAACAAAATTGCATTACATATATGTGCACTCCAACCAGAATACCTACAGTGAATTTTCAGATAGTATGCTCCCAAATTTCAAATTTCCAGTTTTGGTTCTATTGTGCAATAAATAGCTCTGGATATAAAGAAAGCCTTTATTCAAACTTCTTTCCTTTGTTCATTTTGGGGTTTTTAAGGTTTAAACTGAGGACCTCATGCATGCTGGTTCCTCTGAACTACATAGCCCAATAGTGTCATTCATAATTTTGACCTCTAATTTGGTCCTCAAAAGTGACCTTTCTCTGCTACTCAACATTCCAGATATTTCAGAACAGTCATGAATTTTACTTTATAAGCTTTGTCTAGAGTTAAGAATTCAGCAAACCTTGTATTAGATTATTTTGCTTTTTTAAGGTTATTGGTTATAAATTTGCATAGTGGATATTGATGTTCATTTGACTTTTCATGTCTTTACTAAACATATTCAAGTACCAAAACCACAATTACTTTGGCTTAGAATAAACAGGCAGGTGAATGTAATGTGAAGGAAATAAATTTGAAAATTGTAAGTCTCCAGTAGTTCCTCTTTGAACACACTGTAAGAATACTGCATATGAGCTCAGCACGTTTTAGCTGAGTCTTTTTAGCTGAGACTGCTAGCAGGGGCTATGGAGCCTTAAATGGACATGTTCCATAGTGAGGCAGGACTTCTAGTGGAGGAAAAAGAACAAGAACCCACCAGCAAGAGCTTCGACCCAAAATTTGTCCTGCCTACAAGATGTGCAGGGAGGACAAAGATGGAGCAAAGACTGAGGAAATGTCTCTAAGACTGGTTCTATTTGAGATCCATTTCATGGTAGAGAGTCAGCCACTGACACTATTAATGTTACTCTGCTATGCTTGTAAACAAGAGCCTAGCATGATTCCTTTGAGAGGCTTCACCCAACAGCTAAAGGAAACAGATGCAGACCCATAGGCAATCATTAGACAGAGCTGGGAGAGTTCTATGTAACAGTTGAGGCAACAATTGAGGGACTTGGGAGGATTAAGGACCTACAAAGTCAACTAAGCCAGATCCATGGGGCTCACAGAGACTAAACCATCAACGCAAAGCATGCATGGAATGGACTGGTCCTACTCCCCTGCACATATGTAGCAGATGAGAAGCTCGCTCTTCATGTGAGTACCCCAACATGTGAAGCAGTCCCTTTCTGAGTCTGAGCCTGCCATTGGATCTCACTTCCTAACTGGGCTTCTTTGTTTGGCCTTAGTTACAGAAGACTTACCCAGTCATGCTAGGGTGGGTTGGTACCCATGTGTTCTTTCCAGCTTCTCTAAGGAGAAGGAGAGGATGCACTGGGAGAAGAGTGGGGCTTGGATCAGGATGTAAAGTGAATAAATAAATAAATAAATAAATATTAAAAATTAAACTCATTAAAATAAAAGCTCAGCAGCAACAGGAAGATGCTCTCAGAGAGGAAGCCACATTGTTTTTTTCTTCCTTCCTTCTTTCCTTTCTTCCTTCTTTTCTTTCTTTTTAAAAATAATACTCTTATTCGTTTACCTGTTTTTCTTCCTTATCATTCAGTTTCTCATTCCAGTGACAAGCTCTGACAGTTATTCTACTGACTTGCAGTTTTAGTCTTTGTGATTTGTTATAGTGTTTCAAGGAGGGGAGGGATGCAGCCTTACCAGGCCACAGAGGAAGATAATGCAGCCAGTCCTGATGAGACTTGATAGGCTAAAGTCAGATGGAAGGGGAGGAGGACCACCTCTTTAAGTAGACTAGGGGAGGGGCATGGGAAGGGATGAGAGAGGGAGGGGGGAGGGGATGAGGAGGGGGCTACAGCTGGGATACAAAATGAAAAAAATTGTAATAAATAAAAGAAATACAAAATAAGTCAGCCAGAATAAACTGGAGTCCCTTAGCTCATATGTTAAAATCCACAGAAGCCTGGTTGATTTGCTTAGGTCAATGCTAATCATTTAGTCAGAGGCAAGGTAGTTTCAGAGTATGTGTAAAAACATCTGTGGCCTAGAAGACCACAGTTACTTGGTCCAACATCCTAGAGTTTTCCAATAGTTTAATAGTCTGTAACTGTATTTACCTTAATCAGAAAAGGGCACAGGTAGTTCATGATTGTATGGTTTGAATATGACTTCCTCCCAGTGGTTAAATGCAGAACTTCTAGTTGGCTTGTTGATTGTGGAGACAGCAGAAACATTAAGAGACAAGGCTAATGGGGAGGAAACATCTTGGAAGACTGTACTTGTTCCTCTTTTTATTCTTCTCCTACTCCTTTCCCTGGAAAGATGAAGTCTCCAGTGTGAGCTAGCACCATCATCATGTTCTGATCACCTTAGGAACTGCAGGTGTGTACCCAGCTAATTGACTGTAACCTCTGGTACTGTAAGCTAAAATAAATATTTTACCTCTTAAGTTGTTTATATGAAATATTTATCACAGTTACACAGTGAGTGGCAGAATGCTGACATATTGTTGATCTAGA
The DNA here is from genome assembly GCF_907164565.1 of Psammomys obesus. Lineage (NCBI taxonomy): Eukaryota > Metazoa > Chordata > Mammalia > Rodentia > Muridae > Psammomys > Psammomys obesus. The sequence continues at coordinate 4,887,251 of NW_026585797.1, read as the reverse complement.
AATTCACGAGGAAAGTCTCATAAGATACTTCTGCCAGGTAGAAAACTAAATGAAGGCACAGTGGAGGCAAACAGACTCTGGTGTGAACTCAGGTATAGGTCCTGCAACAGGTCCTGTGCTTGGAACTGAGATGAGTATACAGGCGGTGACTTGGTGCTTGGAGGGTGGGATTAAGAAGGGGTGGAAATCAAAGACCTATAGCATGTGAGAAGTACTTTTGATTTTGCTGTGTGTGATAATAGTGAAATTCAAGCAGGGAAGTGACGCAGTGTAGCTGCCGTTGGCGCTCATTAGTAGGGCAAGCAGAAAAGATGAGTTTTGTCACTGGAGACAGTGCACGGTAATGACAATGGTGGTTTGGAGTACGCTGGAAGTGGAAAGGATGCCTGAGTTTATGTTTGTATCAGAGTACATACGATTGTTGTGCACAGAATCTGAGGAAACAGAGGGCACAAACACAATCCAAGTGACTACCAGAACAGAAATTACATTTACAAAGATGAAGGAATGTGTGAAAAGAGAGTAAATCGTTTGCCTTATTAGTGGCATGTAGGCTTCGAAAGCAGCTACACACATCTCCACTAACTTGTTGTAACACCGAGTTAGCTGCATTATCCATGCACATTTGTAGAGCACAGTTGCACTTATATTTATAGTCTAGGTTTTTTTTAATTAAAATGTTATAGAGGCTAACGGAAATAAAGTCATTTCTGATGTCATGTGTGATAATACCAATAGTAGGTAGACAGGCAGGTGGATCCCTCAGGCTCACTGTCCACCCAGCCTTACATAGAGGACAATGCTAGGCCACTGAGAGACTCTGTCATAGAAAAGAAGATGAATGGTAGATAAGAAATGACATCTAAGGTTGACCCCTCAGATCTACTGGTAAACACTGAGTTAGTTTCAGTGAATTATCTGAATGAATCATTCAAATTTCAGGAAGTAAATGATTAGCTCCACCATTTCCACAAATACAATTTGCCAAAGAGAAGCTGGTATTCTACTGATCTTATGACTATGAGCTAACAAATCTTATTCCACAAAATGAATCTCAAACTATTGTTATGTTGCTATTAAAGACAGGCTAATATTTCAGCTATGGAAGAGCAAGTAACCAGCCCTGCCTAATTGAAACAAAGGCATAGAACCAAAGACTTTGCTTTTAAGGCACTGTAGTGACTGTTCATGAGGTTTAACTATTTATCTGGGGACAAATGTTCATTGTAGCTTGAAAATCTTTCTAAGTCATAAGGAACCATTTGCAATAAATGAGAGTATTCTTTTACAGCTGCGCAAATGCTACATTCCTAAAATCTCAGCCCTCAGAGAAGAAAGCAAGAGAGGCAGGAACTCAGGGCCAGCCAAGCTAGGATGCAGAGTAAGACCACTAGGGGCCACCATGGGTTATGAGACTCTGTTTTAAAAACAAACACACAAAACAACATTCCACAAAAGGGAATGAATGACAGAGGAAAACAATTTAGCTGCTTGCTCAGATACACAAACTTTGGAAACAGATCTTTCTTAGAAGCGTGTGTGTGTGTGTGTGTGTGAGAGAGAGAGAGAGAGTTGTGTGCTGATGTGTACTTGATTTTTATGGGAAGTAAACTAATGTAAGCTTCTCATTCAAGAAGCTGCTTTGAGATAAATCACCATTAAAGGTTCTCAGCCACCCACTTAGGCACAAATCCTGCAAAAGACCGTCATTCTCCCTCCAGAGGTTAAGTCTTGTCCAGGGAGAAATCAACAAGGCTCATTCCATAGCCTGTTTCACCATGAAAAAAAAAAAAAAAAAAAAACAGGTGTAAGATCTGCCTTTGTGACTACTTGGTGCCTTGTTATTATTGTTGTGAATAGTCAGTGCATTGGGAACTCGACAGGGATTCAAGCTCTTCACTGAGCCCCATCAAAGGATTAGTGTGGTTCAGGCAGAGACTGAATCTATGGATAATTGCCCATGCTGAGTTCTATTAGGAAGTGCTGCTGAGTGAGATTTGTTACTGCTAATAATGCAGAATTACAGGGTCTAGAAATGAGAAGACAGTAAACAAAAATGATATAAGCCATTTTAATTATTAAATGACAGTGCCATAAATTATATGTCATTTATCATTGTCCCACTGAAATATTGAAGAAAAAAAGTATCTGAATGAGCCACTCACTTGAATGGAATAATGAATAATATAGTTTTACAATAATTTTTGACATGTGACTAACATTAAATTATAATTTTTCTTAGACCACCAGTCTCAATCTTTTGATACAGAAGTGGTATTTTTGAAGCAGTACTTAATGTAGTCTGAAGAACTGGCAACACTGGAAAGCCTTTTTTATATAAACCTGTTATCAGTGCTTAACTATATTTTGATGAATTACTCCAAATCTAATAAAATCAAGGCCTGTTGTTTTCATTATACTTTTCTGCACATTTTCCATTCATACTATTGTTTTACTGACTAGCTAGCACTGTTTTCAAAACCTTATGAACTTTAAATAAGATATACGAGGTAATTTTCTCCTGTTTTTTTTTTAACAAAACATGTTTGCTAATTTTTCCTCTTCAAAACTTAAAATAATGCCACAATTATTTGCTAACAGAATAAGTATAAACTTTGAAAAGAAATAGCCGTATTTGGTGTGTGTGGGGGGGGGCAGGGGTTGTGGTAGAGGTGTATGTCATGACAAGTTTCAGAACAGACCAACCTGAGCTACATAAGGAGTTCCTCACTTAGCTTCACAGTGAGGCCTTGTTTCAACAAGCAAACAAGAAGTTCATTTTGAAAATAAGGAGGGGAGGGGATCCAAGATGGCGGCGCCGGGAGGATGTTCTTTCTGACCAGCAGCATAGCAGGGTCTGCACAGTGATCAGCAGATGGAACTCCGGGCCCTAAAATACCAGCGATTGTGTTTCCCAGATGAGAGGGAACCCCACGGTGTAGGATTCAATCAGCCTCAGGTCACCCAGCTAAACCACAGAAGTGTTCCTGGGTCCCGCCAGGCACTTGGGCTCCAGCCCAGAGCCACATGCCTGAGTGCTCTGATCACTGTCAGAGACTAAACTGTGGGCCCCCACAATACCAAAGACCGGGATTTCCAGTAGAGAGAAAACCCCACAGTGCAGGAAGTGATCAGGATGAAGCGTAGGTCACCAAGGCAATCGCTGGAAAAGGACATGGGGTCCGGTGGACACCCATTAGCCAGCCCAGAGCGGGGTGCACAGTTGCCAGCACAGAGTCTTGCCTGAGCCCGACTAACTTTCCCAGACAGAATTGTGGGCCCCTGTGCACCAAAGACTGAGTTTCTTTGTTGAGTGGAAACCTACAGTGAGGGAAACAGCAGCTCTGACCTCAGATCAGTGAGCCGACACCCCACCCCAACCCCCGAAAAGTCTTGGGAAACTTTCCCTGGATCCTGCAGGTGCCCAGTCGCCAGCAAGGCAGAGCCACATACGTGTGCCTACATGTTCTACTTGCCATGCCAGACGGAACTGCGGACCCCAAAACACCACAGTTTGAGTGTCCCTGTTGGGAGGAAACCCCACAGTGGGGAGAACATCAGATCCAACCCTCAGGACACCCAGCTCCAGGAAAGTTTCTGGGTTCCCGCAGGCTCTAGACTCTGGCCTTCTACTGCATATATGAGTGCCATGATTACCTGCCATTGATTACAGGTAGGGTAGTGGGGCACAACTTCAGACCTACGAAAGCCTAAGAGCCATTGGAGCAGCCATCAGATACTGCTCCAAGGTGCAATGAGTTATAGCTAGCTCAACAAACACAACTGTGATTTCCCTGGTTCTTGAAGAGGGCTGCACCCAGCAAATACAGCTTAAGAGCAGCAGCAGCAGCTCACTAAATTCAGAGCAAGAAACCAGCAGCAGGGCAGCCATTTCCAAGACTACTCCTGATGAGAGGTCAGCCTTCCTGAACACCACAGTTTGTAAACACAGGTTCATATGCCTGAGGTGAACTGTGAGAGTTCCTGAGAAGCACCATCATTCAGTTGACCATACCCAAAAAACTAAGGAGATCTTTCTCAGAACCCTGCCAAGGGGAATCTCCTCACCCCAGGACTCCAGCAAGCACCAGAAATTAACAGTCAACACCTGACACAGCCAGATGGGTAGAGGCAAGCCTAAAAGCACAACCAACAAAAGGTAAAGCAATATGACATTCTTAGAACCCAGCTATCCAGGGGTGAGTAGCCCTGGACACACTAACATAAGTGAAATTCAAGAAGATGACCTTACATCTATGCTTATGAAGAAGTTAATGGGGAAAACATATAAAATGCATTAAGAACTAGAGGAAGATAAAGTCAAACAGATTATGGCCATCCATAAAGAAATAACAGGAAGATGCAGTCAAACAGTGTGTGGCCTTCAGAGATTAAAACATTGAAAGAAATAAGACAAACAGAGGAACATTCAAACAAAGAAATGAAGGAATTGAAGGAAAAACAGGAAAATACAGTCAGACAGCTAAAGGAAATCAACAAAACAATTCAAGAACCGAAGATAGAATTGGAAAAATTAAAGAACCCAAATGGAGGAAATCATGGAGAGGAAGAACTTAGGAAAGAAAACAGGAACTACAGAGGTAAGCATAACCAACAGACTACAAGAGATGGAAGAAAGAATCTCAGGTGTGGAAGACACAATGGAAGAATTTGACATATCCCTCAAAGAAAATAATTTATCTAAAAAATCCCTGACACAAACCATGCAAGAAATCCAAGACAACATGAAAAGACAAAAACCTAAGCATAATAGGAATAGAGGAAAAAGAAGATTCCCTTCTCCAAGGCCCAGAAAATATTCGCAACAAAATCATAGAAGAATATTTCCCCAACTTAAAGGAGAGGCCTATAATCATACAAGAGGCCTACAGAACACCTAATAAATTAGACCAGAAAAGAAAATCCTCCTGCCACAGAATAACCAAAAGAGTAAGTATACAGAACAAAGAAAAAATAATAAAAGCTGCAAGGGAAGAAGGCCAAGAAACATGGCAAACCCGTCAGACTCACTCCTGATTTCTCAACAAAGACTATAAAAGCCAGAAGTGTCTGGATGGATATCATGCAGAGCCTAAGAGAACACAGATGTCAGCCTAGGTTACTGTACCCAGCTAAAACTCTCAGTCCTCATAGATGGCGAAAACAAGATATTCAATGAAAAAAACAAATTTCAACAATACCTACACATAAATCCAGTGTTACAAAACATACTAGAAGAAAAAAAATACAATACAAGAAAATTAACTACTTTCAAGAAAACACAGGAAATAAATAACCTTACTACAGCAAAACAAAAAGTAGCCAAGGACACAAACTTACTACCATAGCCAACATCAAAATCAAAGGATCTAACAGCCACTGGTCATTAATCTCTCTCAACATCAATGGACTCAATACTCCAATAAAAAGACACAGACTAACAGAATGGATCCATAAAAAAGACCCAATCATCTGTTGCATACAAGATACAAACCTAAGTCTCAAAGATAGACATTACCTGAGAGTAAAGGGTTAGCAGACAGTTTTCCAAGCAAATGGACCCAAGAAACAAGCAAGAGTAGCCATTCTAATATCTAATAAAATAGACTTTCAACCAAAATTAATAAAAGAGATGAAGAAGGACACTTTATACACATCAAGGGAAAATTCCACAAGAAAGATATCACAATCCTGAATATCTATGCCCCAAATACAAGGGACCCAACATTTGTAAAAGAAATATTAATAAAACTTAAATCACACATAGATCCCCACACATTAGTAGTGGGAGACTTTACTACCCCACTCTCAACAAAGGAGAGGTCAACAAAACAGAAATTAAACAAAGAAACAAGGACTCTAACAGAGGTCATGAATCAAATGGACCTAACAGACATCTACAGAACCTTTCACCCAAACACAAAAGAATTTATCTTCTTCTCAGCACCTCATGGAACCTTCTCCAAAATAGACCATGTAGTTGGTCACAGAGCAAGCCTCAACAGATACAAGAAGATTGAAATAATCCCTTGTAACATATTTGATCACCATGGACTAAAGCTAGACGTCAACGACAACAGAAATAGCAAAAGGCTAAACACAAATGGAAACTGAATAACTCATTACTCAATGACAGCTGTGTCAGGGAAGAGATAAAGAAAGAAATTAAAGTCTTCCTAGAATTCAATGAAAATGAAGACACAACATACCCATACTTATGGGACACAATGAAAGCAGTGCTAAGAAGTTCATAGCACTAAAAGCCTCCAAGAAGAAATTCAAAGCATCTCATTTAAGCAACTTAATAGCTCACCTAAAAGCCTTAGGAAAAAAAAAGAAGTAGATGGCTGGAAATAATCAAACTCAGGGCTGAAATCAATAAAATAGAAATAAATAAAACAATTCAGAGCATCAATGAAACCAAGAACTGAATCTTTGAGAAGATCAACAAGATGGACAAACCCTTATCTAGACTAACTAAAAGACAAAGAGACACTATCAAAATTAATAAAATCAGAAATGAAAAGGGGGACATAACAACAAACACTGAAGAAATCCAAACAATCATTAGGTCTTACTTCAAAAGACTATATGGTACAAAATTTGAAAATCCTAAAGAAATGGACAATTTTCTTGAATGATTCCACTTACCAAAGCTGAATAAAGACCAGGTAAATCAATTAAATAGTTCTATATCCACTAAGGAAATAGAAGTGGCCATCAAAAGTCTCCCATATAAAAAAAGCCCAGGGCTAGTTGGTTTCTGCTCAAATTTCTACCAGACCTTCAAAGAAGAGCTAACACCAATACTCTTGAAACTATTCCACAAAATAGAAACAGAAGGAACATTACCAAATTCACTCTATGAAGCCACAGTCACCTTGGTACCTAAACCTAACCAAGACACAGTAAAGAAAGAGAATTTCATGTTAATCTCCCATATGAACATTGATGCAAAAATACTTAACAAAATACTTGCAAACCGAATCCAAGAACACATCAAAGATATTATCCACTATGACCAAGTAGGCTTAATCCCAGGTATGCAGGGTTGGTTCAATATACAGAAATCCATCAATATAATCTACCATATAAAGAAACTGAATAAAAAAGACCCCATGATAATCTTCTTAGATGCTGAAAAAGCATTTGACAAAATCCAGAATCCATTTTATGTTTAAAGTCATGGGGAGATCAGGGATACAAGGCATATACCTGAACATAGTAAATACAGTATACAGCAAGATTATAGCCAACATCAAACTAAATGGAGAGAAACTTAAATCAATCCCACTGAAATTAGGGACAAGGCAAGGCTGCCCATATCTATTCAACGTAAGTTCTTCCTTTGTGGCTTGGCAAGGCTGCACCACCAGGGGGAGGTGAACCTGCCACTGAGAAAGGCCCTGCTCCCTTCACTAGGGTTCCCAATTGAAGACTGAGTCTAAGGGCTACATCTGAGCCAGGGTTTTAGGTCCTCTCCATGCATTCTCCTTGGTTGGGGTATCATTCTTTTCAGGACTCTCTGGGCTTAGTTTTATGGCTCTGTGGGTCTCCTTTTGGAGTTCCTGTGCCCTCCAGGTCTTTCTATCTCCCCTTTCTCTATGAGTCTCAGCTTCTGCTTCAACCAAACTCAGAGTTTCAGACTCTACTTCAATCATTAGAATCTTTCAGAGGCCGAATGTGGTAGGCTCCTGCCATGTTCCCTGTCTTCTCTTGCTTCTGGTGTTTATTGTGTTTGTCCTTCTGAATGAGGATTGAGTGTCTTCCGTATGGTCTTCCTTGTTGTTTAGCTTCTTTAGGAGTATAGATTTTAGTTTGTTTATCCTATATTATATGGCTAATATCCACTTATGAGTGAGTATATCCCATGTGTGTCTTTCAACTTCTGGGATACCTCACTCGGGATGATCTTTTCTAGTTCCCACCATTTGCCTGCAAATTTCATGATTTCCTTGTTTTAATTGCTGAGTAGTATTCCATTGTGTAAAAGTACCACAATTTCTGTATCTATTCTTCTGCTGAGAGAGGTCTAGGCTGTTTCCAGATTCTGGCTATTACGAAAGAGCTACTATGAACATGGTTGAGCAAATGCCCTTGTTGAATAGTTGAGCATATTCTAGAATATATGCCTACGTGGGGTATACCTGGCTCTTGAGAAAGCACTATTCCTAATTGTCTGAAAAGCACCAGATTGATTTCCAAAGTGGTTGTACAAGTTTACATTCCCACCAGCAATGGAAAAGGGTTCCCTTTTCTCCACATATTCTGCATCAAGTATAGTCACTTGAGTTTTTTTTTTTTTAATCTCAGTCATTCTGATGGGTATAAGGTAAAACCTTATATTTGCACTTCCCTGATTATTAAGGAGGCTGAGCATTTCTTTAAGTGTTTCTATGCCATTCGATATTTCTCTATTGAGAATTCTCTGATTAGCACTGTACCCCAATTTTTATTTATAATACTTTGTTTTTTGCTGTTTAACTTCTTGAGTTCTTTATATATTCTGGATATTACCCTTCTGTCAAGGCATAGAGTTGGTGAAGATCCTTTCCCAATCTGTAGGCTGTTGTTTTGTTCTGACGACTGTGTTCTTTGCTTTACAGAAATTTTCCATTTCATGAGGTCCCATTTATTGATTGTTGCTCTTAGAGCCTGTGCTGTTGGTATTCTGTTCAGAAAGTTGTCTCCTGTGCCAATGAGTTCAAGGCTCTTCCCTACTTTTTCTTCTAACAGGTTTAGTGTCTTTTTATTTGAGGTCTTTGATCCACTTGGATTTTAGTTTTGTGCAGGGTGGTAAGTATGTATCTATTTGCATTTTTCTACATTTAGACATCCGGTTAGAGCAGCACCATTTCTTGAATATGCTGTCTTTTCTCCATTGTATGGTTTTGGCTTTTTTGTCAAAGATCAAGTATCCGCAGTTGTGTGGGTTTATTTCTGGGTCTTCTATTCGGTTCCATTGATCCACTATTCTGTTTCCATGCCAGTACCATGCAGTTTTTACTACTGTTGCTCTATAGTACGGCTTGAGGTCAGAGATATAACAGTCCAAGTTCTGTTATTGTACAGGATTGTTTCAGCAGTTCTTGTTTTTTGTTTTGTTTTGTTTTTCCATATGAAATTGACAATTGTTATTCGAAGTTCCGTAAAGAATTGTGTTGATAGTAATTGCATTGAATCTGTAGATTGCTTTTGGTAGGGTGGCCATTTTCCCTGTGTTAATTCTACTGATCCATGAGCATGGGAGATCTTTCCATTTTCTGATATCTTCTTCAATTTCTTTCTTCAGATACTTGAAGTTTTTTTTTTTTTTTTTTTTCATACAGGTCTTCCATATGCTTGGTTAGAGTCAATCCAAGGTATTTTATGTTATTAGTGGCTATTGTAAAGGGTATTTTTTCCCTAATTTCTTTTTCAGACCTTTTTTCTTTTGTATACAGGAGGGTTATTTATTTTTTTGAGTAATTTTTATATCCATCCATTTTGCTGAAGGTGTTTATCAGCTGCAGGAGTTCTCTGGTAGAATATTTGAGTCACTCATATATACTATCATATCATCTGTGAATAGTGGTATTTTGACTTCTTCCTGTTTGATTTGTATCCACTCGATCTCCTTTAGTTGTCTTACCACTCTAGCATAACTTCAAGTACTATGTTCAAGAGATACGGAGAGAGAGGGCAGCTGTCCTTTCTCCCTGATTTTAGTGTGATTGATTTAAGTTTCTCCCAGGAGTCTACATGCTCTAGCACTCTCTACTTGAAAGCACACTTTCATTCACACTCGCATCCTTGTACACCTGTGTCTGCAAACTTCCTCGCTTAGCTACAGCTGAAACACTGATATCCAATCTTGAACTGGTGGTCCTCTCTCATCTTCCTGAAGAATACTCCAGACACCAGAGACAGACTGGCCCAGTCTGGAATACAGACTCCAGGAACAAAGAGCAAAGGTTACAGATAAGCAGATGGCTAGAGGTAGGCCTAAGAACACTTCCAACAAAAGTCATAATATCATGGTTTCACCAGCAACCCCCCAAATTAATTGATAATTAATCAGAAACTAGGATAATGATATCAAATCTTTGCTTATCCAGTTATTAGAGGCACATAAAGAAGAAACGAACAAAGTTCTCAAAGAAATACAGACAAACAGATAGAGGCAAAAGTAGTGGCATATAGAGAGGAAACTAACAAAGCTCTCAAAGAAATACAGGCAAATACAGCTAAAAATTTGAGGCACATGTAGAAGCACAAGTAGAGGCAGATAGAGAGAAAACAAACAAAAAAATAGAGGCCATGATGGAAAAACAAGAATCCACATTCAAACAGATGAAGAAAATGGTGCAAGACATCAAAACAGAATTAAAATCAATAAAGAAAACACAAACATAAAAAACCCTGAGCTGGAGAACTTAGAGAAAAGATCAGGAGAACACAGGTAAGCCTCAGCAACAGAATACAAGAGAAGGAAGAGAGAATCCTAAGCGCTGAAAATACAATTTCAGAAATTGATATATTTCTCAAAAAAAAGTAAAATGGGAAAAGTTGAAACACAAAACATCCAAGAAATCAAGGATGCCGTGAAAAGATGAAATATTTAAGAAAAATGGAAATCAAGGAAAAAGAGGATTCTAGGCTCCAAGTTCCAGAAAATATTTTAAGAAAATCGTAGAAGAAAATTTTCCCAACTTAGAGAAAAAAATGTCCATAAACAGACAAGAGGCCTACAGAACACCAAATAGAATAGACTTGCTTGACCAAAAAAAGAAACTCCTCATGTCAAATAATAGTCAAAACAGTAAATCTACAGAACAAAGAAAAAGTATTAAAAGTCACAAGGGAAGAAAGCCAAGTAACATATGAAGGTAGACCGGTCCAAATCACACCAGACTTCTCATCAGAAAGTGTGAAAACCAGAAGGGCCTGGGCAGATGTCATGCAGACACTAAAAGACCACAGATGCCAACCGAAACTACTATACCCAGCAAAGCTTTCAAAAATATAGATGGAGAAAACAAAATATTCCATGAGAAAACTAAGCTTAAACAATATTTACACAGCAAAACAGCCCTACAGAAAATACTAGAAGGAAAAGTGCAATCCAATGAAAACAACTATACCCATGAAAATACAAGAGGTAGATAACTTCACAACAAACAATTAAAAGAAAATGAGCATAGAAACACAGACAAACTAACTAAAAGGCAGATAGAAACTATTCAAATCAGCAAAATCAGAAATGAAAAGGGAGACATAACAACAGATACTTAGGAAATTCAAAGAATCATTAGGTCTTACTTCAAAAGCCTATACACCACAAAATTTGAAAATTGAAATAAAATGAACAATTTTCTTGATAGATACCATTTACCAAAGCTAAACCAAGATCAGGTAAATAGTTTAATCAGTCCTATATCCCCCAAAGAAATAGAAGTAGTCATCAAAATTCTCCCTGCCAAAAAAAGCCCAGGTCCTGATGGTTTTAGAGCAGAATTCTACCAAAACTTCAAAGAAGAGTTGAAGCCAATACTCTTTATTTTTTTATTTTGAAAATTCTTTTTTAATATATTTTTAATTTTTTTATTTTTCTTAATTACAGTTTGTTCACTTTCTATCACGTCTGTAGCCCCCTCCTCTATTCCCTCTCAATCCTACCTTCCCTCCCTCTTCTTCTACTATGCCCTTCCTCAGGTCCAATGATAGGGGAGGTCCTCTTCTCCTTCCATTTGACCCTAGTCTCATCAGGACTGGCTTCTTTGTCTTCCTCGGTGGACTTGTAAGGCTGCTCCCCCCTCAGATGGAAGATCAAAAAACCAGCCCATAAGCTTAAAATTCTTAAGGGAAGTAGGATGAAAAAAGACTTGAATAGAATTAACAAATGACAAAATGTTATTTATGGAAAGTATATACAGTATTATTGTGTCCTGGTTTAGAATGTCCAAAGCACATTTTAGAATATCATCAATCTTCAGTCTGAAGTATAAAATAACATTAATATAAATCACCCACAAAATAGGGCATATCTTTTTTCTTTATATAGAAAGGGAAAATACTATAAGTTAAAGAAATACTATTTGAGACAATAATTGGAGAAAACATGGGAAAATGCAGAAAAAATATGGAGGAAATGGAGGAGGAGAAGAAAGCTAGCATAGTTGTTTCAAGTATGTGTGAATACTTGACAAGTAAAATTGTCATGTCACAGTAGGCTAACACAAACCAACAGGAAAAAAAAAGAGCCCAAGAGAAGGCACAAAGTAACATACCCACTCATTCTCGTTCTTATAAATTCCATAAAAACACTAAACTGGAAGCTACAGTACATAGACAGAGGACCTGGGAAGACCCACACGGGCTCTGTGCATACTGCTTCTGAATTCATAGAGGTTTGCTCTCAAAGTAATTCATGTTCTTGGTTTCCTGGTGTCCTCTATCCCTCTGACTCTCCCAAGCTTTCTGCCGCCTCTTCCTTGAGATTTCCTGAGCTGTGAGGGAAAGGATTTGATGGAGACCTACCATTTAGGGTTGAGTGTTCTAAGGTCTCTCTCTCTCTGTGTCTCTCTCTCTCTCTCTCTCTCTCTCTCTCTCTATCAATTTGTCTGTCTGTCTCTATCTCTGTCTCTGTCTCTCTGCATGTCTGGCAATGAAATGATCTATGAATTTAGCAGAATATCATTAGTAGTCATTTTTGGAGCCATTTTATCACTGTTTTTTATTTTTATTTTTTTAATTTTTTTTAAACTACTGGTATGTTCTTTTAAAAGAACAGATCTACAGAAGTACTCATTGATTGTATGTGGACACCTGTAATGGCCAGCTAGAGAATGATGCCTGGAGAGGCATTTTTAATAAATTAGGCTAATTCAAATTTCTGAAATCTGACCCTAAACCATTTATTTATTTATTTATTTAATTATTTTACACATTTAAACACTGTTAAACTTTGGAAAAAAAAATTTTGAGACAATTATTATAACAAAATTTAAGGCATAGCTGCATTGAAACTTTGCCAAGTACATGTCTTTTGTAATATGATTGTGACCTCTTCCATAAGAATGGCTTCTATTGACTGAGAAACAGTGCTCAAAATAAGGGCTCTTGGGAGGAAAGGTTTTTAGTAACCATAAGGATGGGTTTTATTGATTGATAGACAATGCCCAGAATAAGAGTCTAGGGAAGAAGAACCTGTAATAAGTATAATAGAAAGCATTTTTTTGCAAGATACAAGGTCCCTCTTTCATAAGGATGGCTTATATTGACTGAGAAAATCATGAGCAGAAGTCTGGAAGATTAGAGTAAGGGCTGGCTCCACAGAATAGAGTAAGTTCAATTCAGTAACGAATATCCACTCCAATCTTTCTGGTGATCACGTGTTAATTTCTTCTGTTGAAGAAAAACTTCTGCTTTCACTAGTGCTCTCTGTGAGCATGTAGGCCTCATATCCTTCTATGGACACATACTTCTTTTAGGTCTGGGAAATTTCCTTCTGAAATTTTATGAAAAATATTCCATGCAATTGATATAGAATTTTCCTTTTCCTATGTCCATTATATATATAAATTTGAGCTTCTTAACAATTCAAAACACCCTGCTTATTCCCTTCATGTATTTACTTCTTACACGTACCATTTCCATTGACTTGATGGAAATGATTCCATTTCTTGCCTTTGTTCAAGGCTGGTATTGTCTTTTCTACATGACCCTCGGGTGATCAGGCTTTTCACTGAGCTTTTTCCTTGACTAATTGAGCTTTCATTTTCATCTTGATTTCTGTTTGAATTTCCTTCAGTATTTCTATTTCATTATTCATTCCTATTTTATATCACTAGCTCAGTTGACATATAAAATTAGTTATCATGCTTTCTTTTTTTTTTGAAACTCTGTTTTTTTTTCTCTTTTCTAGTAAGAGTGAAATTATGGCATTCAATTATCAATCAATTAAGACATATTTTTGTTCAAAGTCATTTTTTCAGAATTTTAATTTTATTGTACTTAATGCTGCCTAGAAGACTTAATTTGATCTCTATACTACACTCCACTGAAGGTTCTATGCTCACTTAAATAGCAGAAAATAGCAGAATGAAAAGAAATCTTGTTGTACAATTTTTGCATATCTCATTAATAGTTAAACGTTACATTAAATATTTAGCTTTATTATGGTGTTTATGGTCAAATCAGTGTTACTAGTAAACTATGCAACAAAAGCCAAGACATCAGACATATGTATCCATTTTGTATCTAAAATATTTTCCTATTTAACTATTCACTATTAACTCATACTGTTAGGTGGAAATGATAAAAGGCCCTGAGATTTTAGTGAAATACATATTATAAAGACATAAAATTATAAAGACAATAATAGCTGTCAGCTCCTTTTGACAGGTATATTTTTAAATATTCTTGTTAGTTCAGCTATGACTGGTCTACTTCAGCTTAGCTAAGAGACCATTTAAACATGGAGAGTAATGGGGAAAAGCTTTGAGTGCATGTGCCAGTAAGTGTGTGTGTGTGAGGCGTGGTGCATGTGTGCAGGGTCTATCACACAGTGGCAGAACCTGACGCATGGGGCCATGCTGAGGGAGCATTCTGGAATGTGAGAGCGGGTGGTCCCACTGTGGACGCACTGCTTGTGTATCAAATTCTTAGGTTAACTTTTTTATGTACTGAACACCACGGGATTCCTCTGAATGTTCCTTCACTTAATTTCAGATATCATAGAATGCTTGGTTTTGCTGTAGTTGTTGTCTTTGTTTTAAATTTAGTTTACCTTTTATAGATTTTAATTAGAATATAATTATATCCCCTTTCCTTTTCTTCCCAGCAACTTTCAAGTTGATTTCCCAGCAAAGGTGATTTCAAAGAAACTTTCTTGTCATATCTTGGATGGTATGTTTTATACAAAAATGGTATTATGTTCATAAGTTTTATAACCTCAAATTTTTTGTTTTAGAAATGGTGACTTGACTGTTCTCTTTGCTATCTGCTATGAATATGCTTATTGAAAACAATACAATTCAGTTAGTATACTTTTCCAAATGTTTCAAAGAACTTACACTAAAATGTTCCCTGGGGACTGTGTGTTATAACTATGTATTCTTAAATGTAAACATTTCCATTTTCTGTTTATTCAGATTATTACTAGAATTTGATTCAAATGATTTATGCGAAGCTTTTGTGGTTATGAAAGTTAATTAATTTAATTGTTTACTATCTCAGATTCATTGAACCTTCAGTGAATTAAATGTTTTTCTTACCAGAGAAAACTAAATAGAGTTACTAGAAATGACTAAAAGTAAGAAGGCATAGATAAAAATGGATTTAAATTTATCTAGTTATTTGTTTCCCTGATATTTTTGAAGTGGAGTTGTGTAATTCCTAGATGAAAACTATTAGCATACTATTTGACTGTTTCAGCTTTTCTGGCGACATCAATGACATTGAAAGATGTTAAAGTCTAATGATTTATGCCTGTCACACTTAGGGGACCCACGGCCCCACCCCACTGTGTACATACTACTTGTATCTCAAATTCTTATGTTATTTTTATGTGTTGATACTGAACACCGTGAGATTCCTCTGAATGTTCCTTCACTTAATGTTAGATATCATAGAATGCTTAGTTTTGCTGTAGTTGTTTTCCTTGTTTTAAATTCAGTTTACCTTTCTATAGATTTTAATTAGAATATAATTATATCCCCTTTCCTTTTCTTTCCAGCAACTCTCAAGGCCTCTCCAACCAACTCCTTTATTGTTTGCCCAATATTAAATCGATACCCTTTTTAATATTATGTACACACATTGTATTTATATATTATACATAAATGCACGTGTGTGTGTGTGTGTGTGTGTGTGTGTGTGTGTGTGTGAATCTCTATACAGTACACTCTGGTCATGCTATCTCTTCTTCTAACTCTTCCAAGATCCTTTCCATTTTCCAGGACCCATCCAATTCCATGCTTCCTTTTTCTCTTTCTTAGACTACAAATGACAAACAAAAATACAAACAAAACAGAAAGAAAGAGCAATAGAGACATACAAATGTGTGTCATGCACATATACACACAAAATAAATTAAAAAAAAAAACAGAGACCATAAGATAAAAATAAAAGACTAGTAAGATTTTTAAAAGTGCCCAAAGTAATATGTGACAAAAATTCTACAAAAATACCACTGAGTTTCTAGTGTATTGGCCTCTACTGCTGGCTGTAGGGGATACCCTTAAATGTGGTTTATGTATCAAATGAGACTCTACTGAAGAAAAGTCATGTTCCTTTTCAAGTGGTTGTCAGTTAGAGCTAGCTTCTTGGTTAGGGATAGCTCTTATCCACTATTTCCTTTCAGGGATGAGGCCCATTTTGGCTTTATTTTTTTTACTTTAAAAAATTTTATATCTATTTACATTTTGCCCCAAAATGAGAGTCAAATGTATTCCTTTTTTGTCATGTATACATTTTTCTCTTTGTCTAATTGCTATTGCTCATTATTATTATTATTATTTACAATTTATTCACTTTGTATCCCAGCTGTAGCTCCCTTCCTCATCTCCTCCCAGTCCCAGCCTTCTTTCTTCTTTTCGTCCTATGTCCATCCTCTAGTCCACTGGTAGGGAGTTCTTCCTCTCCTACTCTCTGACCCCAGCCTATCAGGTCTCACTCATCAAGACTGTCTGGTCCCTCTTCCTCTCTGCTCCCTTTGCATTCTGCCAGTCTCTGTGAATTCACGTACATATCAGTCTTGTTGCTTCCAGGAAACACTATTTCCTTGGTGTCACCCTTCCCCTGTGATTCTTATATTCATTCTGCTTGATATTCCATTGTTTCTCTTCCAGACTTTCATACCACATTTCTTGGAAATATTCACTTGCGTTTAATTTGTTTGTTTTTCTACTGAGTTTTAAAATGGTATACCTCTTTAACTGAATAAAAAATTGCTTATCATTTTTGAAAAGGTAGCATTTAAGTGAGTCCTAGCCTAGAATCAAAATTCAAAAATGAGGGCACAGTGGGTGCAAACAAATTTCTGGTAGAGAAGGGAGCATGGGAATCTCACACTCCATTTGCTCTCACTGGTTATCTAACTCATAGTGCTTACCCTAGCTGGCCTTTTCTATTCCTAAGTCATTCTTTAAGAAACCCACAAATGGAGTCATAGCATCTTCACAGAAGTCCAGCAGAGCCAGCATGCTGTCTGAAGCAATGTTCTCACCTCGAGCAGAGTGAGTGGTTTTTTTGAAATTAGCAGTGATGGCTTTGATATATTCTCCCGCCTGTCATGAAAGACTCCACTTCATCTGGCTTGTGTTCTTCCTGCCTGCCTCTGATTGATTTCATGTAATCCTGATGTGCTCTTTGCTGTTGCCTTTTATGAAGCCAATTTCCTGCAGGTGGTAGTTCATTGCTTTATCATACTACAATGATGGCTTGCGGTATCTTTTTTTTTTTTCTTCAGTCAAGCTGAGATATTATCTGCAGAGATAATAAAATATTTTCCTTTAGATAACATTTCAGGTATGTCACCTCATTAAACCTTTCTGAGCTCTTTTTATAGCTTGCAAATGATGCCTAGTCCACTTGAAAAAAAACGGGAAATCAAAACTTTAAAAGTAAAACAGGTTGTCTTTTTATTGTAAGAAATTCTCAAGGATTGAAATGTTATTCTGGAGTAGAATTCCATTTTTTTTTCTTTTCCCAATTGAACCATGTCTAGACAAATTTGCTTAAGAAATTATCCATTGCTGAATAATCATAGAGAATAGACATATATCGACTGCCCTATTCTCTCCTTCATAGAGCAATAGTTCCTAAATTTCTAAGCCTTTGTGAAATGTTTATTTCCTGGTAGTTTATACGGGACTCAATTTTTTTTGTTAATGATAGAAATGACCAGCTCATTGTTGGCACATTCATTCAGACAAATTGTCAGATCATTCACATTAGTGGCTTATGTATTCGAAAATGAATGAAATGCGTGCCCTGCTGCTGGCATCACCTGTTTCATCCACTGGCATCACATTCATTCTGCATAGAAATTCTTTTGGATATACATAATCACTAACTTAAATTTCTGTCTCCTTAACCTTTCAAACACTTGGAAAGTATCTTTAACTCTTTAAGACTACATTAAGCTGCTAACTGTCATTTTTCTGATGCACATCAGTTCCCTTCCTTCCATAGTAGCTGTTCTGGCAGATGAGGAAACACTGTGAGAAAAAGAATGTGTTGTTCTTTACATAAAGTTTTTATTTACCATGTTTGGATTATTTACCCTAGGAATCTAATTTTTGTAAACATGGATATTAATACTTAAATCAATAAATATTTGATAACAAAATTTATGTAATTGATGTATTAAAATCACTGGCTATGGATCACAGGAACTAAGAGCATTCTCTTATTTTTCAATTTATACAGTTAGTGAAATAAACAAATCCTATCTTCTTTATACATTCTTGGGTCTTACTATGTTGCCAAGGCTGGTCTCAAATTAGTTTGTTCAACTCTTCTTTTCACCTCATCCACCAAATAGATTGGACTGCAAATGTGTTCCACTGTGGGACGGCAGGTGTGTTCCACTGTGGGACGGCAGGTGTGTTCCACTGTGGGATGGCAGGTGTGTCCCACTGTGGGACGGCAGGTGTGTCCCACTGCGGGACGACAGGTGTGTTCCACTGTGGAATGGCAGGTGTGTCCCACTGTGAGACGGCAGGTGTGTTCCGCTGTGGGCCTGCAGGTGTGCCCTGCTGTGCGATTGTAGGTGTTCCCCACTGTCAGACTGCAGTGCCCTGATAGGCCAAGTCTCCATGCTCTCCAGACTTAGTTGGCCTCTTTCACAGGAAATGAAGTATTTATAAAGAACACTTGTGTTTTGCCTCCAAAATATATCAATAAAGACAAAGGGAACACAAATTGATTATTGGCATTTATCTTTTTCATGTGTTTGGATGGTTACATATTTATTACTACATGTATTATGTATTAACCAATCTATTAATGAAATATCTGCTTTTTAAAAAATGCATTTGGATATATTAGTTTGGTAAACAAATAGCTTTTGTTAACTGCGTATCTCTTACTATTACAAATTACCATAAAAAGTGAAGCTATGATTTAAAAATAATTTAAAATAAATTTCACATTGAAAATCCTCTAGTGATTATGTATATTTCTTTATAGTTAGAAAGCTTATTTTTCCCTATCTTTTTTAAATTTATTTTATTTTTATTTTTATTATTAGTTACATTTTGTTAACTGTGTATCGCAGCTGTATCCTGCTCCCTCATTCCCTAAAAGCTAAAGGATCTGAGCCAGAGTGTCCTGCAGAGACTTTTTTTTTAAATATATTAATCACAGGTCATTCACTTTGTATCCCAGCCATAGCCCCCTCCCTCAATGCTCCCAATCCCACCCTCCCTCTCTCATCTCCTCACTGCTCCTTTTCAAGTCCACTGATAAGGGAGGTCCATAGTTAAAAAGCTGTGGGCATATGGCAATAATGGAGAAATGCCCATTTCTATGGACAAGCAAAAGGGATAGGGGGAAGAGGGACGGAGTTGGGGCTGGGGGAAGTTGAGGGAGGGGGCTTCAATCAGGATATATAATGAAAAAAAATTGTTTAAAAAATTAAAATTAAGAAACAGGACAGGAGCCTACTGCAGAGTGCCTCTGAAAGACTCTACCTAGCAGTGTACTTAGCACATACTAAGACTCATAACCAAACCTTCGGCAGAGTACAGGGAATCATATGAAAGAAGGGAGAGTTAGCATTACCTGGAGAGGACAGGAGCTCCAGAAGGACCAAATGTATCAGGGCACAGGGGTCTTCTATGAGATTGTTTCTCCAACCAAGGACCATGTATGGATATAACCTAGAATCCCTGCTCAGATGTAACCCATGGTAGCTCAGTATCCAAGTGTGTACCCCAGTAAGGGGAATAAGGATTATTTCTGACATTAACTTAATGGCTGGCTCTTTGACCTCCCCTCAACCCCTGAGGGAGGAGCAGCCTTGCTAGGCCACAGAGGAGCACATTGCAGCTAGTCCTGAAAATACCTGATAAGCTAAGGTCAGATGAAAGGGGAGGAAGGACCTCCCCTATCTGTGGACTTGGAAGGGGGCAGGGAGGAGATGAGGGAGGGAGGGTGAGATTGGGAGGGAAAAAGAGAGGGGTCTATGCTAAGATACAAAGTGAATGACCTGTGATTAATATATTTTTTAAAAAAGTCTCTGCAGGACACCCTGGGCTCAAATCCTTTAGCTTTGTTGGTTTCCTTGTGGGGCTTCATCCCCTCCATATCCCTCCATCCCCACACCCCTTTTCTTCCATAAGACTCCTTGTGCTCTGCCCATAGTTTGGCCATGAGTCCTTCCATCCCCTGTTGGGTGGAGTCTTTTAGAAGACCCTCTAATAGGCTGTCATCCTATAGAAAGCTTATTTTTAAGATATGTAAAAAATATATTTATTTCTATTTTAATTAAATGTGAGAACAGAGTATCATTCAGATTTAAAATGACTTTTTTTTTTTCAGATAACTTATAAATATGTGAAGGGAAGGCACCCTGGCTACAAAGAAGGGGAGAGGGAATGGAGTTGGGGGAGAAAGACTCAAGCTGCAAGGAAGCTTATTTAAATGAAATGCCTCTTGGTGAAAGGGGGAGTGAGAGGATGAGGGACACTTAGAAAATGATACAACATCAGCAATTAAACAAAAGGCCTCAAAGAATATGACAGCCTGAAACAGGTATGTGCTATTTTTCTTCAATAAAAAACTAAAAACTAAAAAAAAAAAAAAAAAATCTGACCAAGGTCGTTTAAGAACTAGGAATGAAGGAAGAATTAATTTTAGCATGACAAAGAAAGATTTTAATTTCCCACACTAGGAACAGCTTGAAGGGGACAGAATAGAGGGAGGAAGGATGGTGTAGAGAGCCTTGAAAAGGGCAAATAGAAAATGCATGGCATTTTTGCAGTGTATTAATAATAACAAGCATGACCTAGATTCCATGTGGTGTGATTTTATAATAATATAGAGGCAAAATGCACAGCTCTACTCGAGGTGCTGAAGTAGTGTATACTCATAAGTATAAATACCAGTGGACCAAAAGTGAAATCTTTGTATTGATATCCACTTTTCATTATTCAATAATTTGTTATTGCTAATTAGAGCACATAACTAACTGATAGCCATGACAAAATCTTCCACTCAGATGAGGACACTGAGGTGACACAAAGGAGAGAAAGAGCAAACATGGGATATTCCAGATAGAGAAAACAAATCAACTTCTTTGGTGGATTTACAAATGTTAAGGCATCAGGACTGATTCCCTTTGATCTGAACGGCTCTTCATCATAGAGTATAGCACCCTGACTTTGAACAGCTACTTTTTTATGTATTTTATATATGGATGACTGCATCTCTGTGCCTATGGCCACCATCAGAGACCAGAGACACTGGTTTCCCGGAGCTGAAGCCTCACACTTTGTGTGATTGTGAGATGCCGACGTAGGTGCTGGGACCCATCTTCCGGTCTTCTAGGAACAAAAACAGCTGTCTCTGAAAGCCTCTCAGAGAATTTAGAGCTGCAGACTTCCCTTTTTACCATTTTCTAAGACTTGTATTTCTAAGTGTCTCTCATCAAAAGAGAAGTGTGACCTCAAATGAGCATAGGTCAAAGGGACCGGATGGCCCAGGGATTCCTATCTTGCACAGTTAGTGTTGTATATTTTCTCAGAACTTGTCAACTCTTGTATATGACTTGAAACACATATAACTTATTTATTATCTCATCTATGAAAATTCAACAACAGCTTACCCCAGTTCTCATGTTCAGCTGTCACTTATAGAAACTTGAAAGCTTAGGTATATTCTAAGCCTTTGAGGCTCTCCCTGTAATTTCAGGTTGGTGTGAACATGGTAACTTTTAGAGTATGATAGGTAGGGCATTTGCATTTTCATTGCTTTGGGATTTTAAAGTGAGCAAGAAGATGATGAAGGTTAGTGTGAGTTAGCCCAGTGTAGCAGCAGCACATAGATTGTGGTGGCAAGGCTCACCCATCAACGCCTACTGCAAAAGTATCTCAATGGATTAATTTCAGGGAGGGCTCATTGTGAACTTTTTAATTCTTCTGAATTTTCTTATATTTATAAAATATGCAAGTGCCTGGGGAATTAATCACCTAATTTTATAATTAGTGAATTTGCTTTGTTTTCATTGCATTTTAAATTGTTTCTTTATTTTCCTTATTTTAACGTCTTCCCAAATTGAAGAGCCAGTCTAAGTCTAAAGTAGTTATCCTGGGCAACTCTGATGATATTTGATTCCTTCCATATTTTTCAAAATCTAAATGAATTAGCCTTTATTGACTATCTTCCTATTGCCTCCCTTTTCCCACACTCCATTAATACAGCAGGTTGTTCACTATTTTTATTATAATATTCTTGGGAAAAATTGTGAGAGCTATATGTGGAATTGTTAATATAGAAATATCTCAGTGTTTTTTTTCCCTAGGATGTAGATTTAAGAATATGTTCTGCAAGTTTCTACATTTAAAAAAGAGAAAGTTGCCAGAAAAAGAAATGTTGCTGCAAAAGACTCAGTTTTAAATTAATTGCTTGTGATAGGAGGCTGGAGGCCACTCCAAAAGGCTAACTACATTTCTACGTTGGCAAGTATCTAAGTTTTAAGTTATAAAATACACCAATTATGACATGATGATAGCTATTTTGAAGAATAGTATGCAATGTGTTTGTGTTAATGGTGACATCTGTAATTTTAAAGGGCTGTAAAAAATAATAACATCTCTTTTTGTAATAATTTTCTCCCTGAGAAAAATAACAAACATTTTAAGAAAGAAAGTGATTTGAAGAATAAGAAAACATGATTTTCAAAAATAAGAGGGAATACCTTCGAGAATGATTTCTAAAAAGAAATAAAAACTCAGTGAATGTCCTTCTCCCATTCAATTTTTTTCATGTAAGAAAAATTCTATATTTTTAAAGTAAAGGGATATTGTCATTAATATTTATATCATGGAAAAATTAATCAGTTTTATCTTAGAGATATATTTTCATGTCAGGTAGATGTCGGCTGATTTAATAAGCTATATTATGGGTTTGTATATTATAAATTTTAGAATTCTGCCTTTGTCTCTTAAAAATATTAAATCTATATGGGAAGGATTTTTTTTCCCTGCTTAAAATCCTTCTTTGAATTTGCATACTCAGCAAGAGATTGATTAGAACCAACAGGGAATCTGAAATGCCATGTGGTAGCAGATATTACTTCTGTTCCTTCAGAAGCAGCCATTTTCTCCACATCTCCCTTTTACTGAGTGCTTCTATACTATGTAAGAAACAGTTTAGGCGCTGATACACTTTACTGAGAGGGGATGGTATTAACCTAGAAGTGGTCTCTCTGTTTAAATATCTATCTATCATTTATCAGACTGAAAAAAGTGATTTGTATTGTCAGGGAAAGTCCCTTCACAAATGACGTGGGACTTCTGCTTTCTTGTTCTCAAATTGCACCTTTGAATTATAGAAATCTGTGCATGTAAAAACTATGTCTTTAGTTCCACATTTTCTTTCTAACCTCTCTACATATTTCTGAGTCTACAAAAAGAATTTAGTTTTTATTACATCTTATTTGCTTTTTTATAAGGTAGATATTTTCAGTACCATTATTGGATAAATTTTAATTAAATGCCACAAAAACTAACCTTGCTTTGCTTTCTTCTGAACATCTAGGACAGGTTATGATTTTCTAAGTTTATCTGCTCCTAGTACAGACTGTGTTACCCACCTTCAGGTGCTGAATACTATCTGCTATGCAGAAGCCGTGTTAAAGGAGCAACCCAGAGAGTCAGGTGTTTTTCAACAGTATCTGAAGTTTGGAGTCATTGAAGAAGACTAAACAGATTGCTGGGTTCCTGTTAATGTCCAGACACAATCTCCAAAGTATGTAGCCTTTTCCAAAATCTGAATTTTCCAAAATTTATCAGGTGATTATTTTCATCAAGGATATTTTGAAATGTTATATTACAAAGAAATGTGCTAAATACTTTTGGGGAAAAGTGCAATTTATAAATAAAAGTTTAAAGCCTGTTAGATAAGGCATTAGGGATCCCAGTAGAATTTGATTATTTGAAAGTAAATAAGTTCATATCTCATTCAAGCTATCCTACATACAAACAGATATAGCTATATTTTATAAAACCTGAATATAGAATTGTCTTGTTTTCTGTGAATGCTTGACAAAGCAGAGTGCTATTGTGTTATGAGATAGATCTCACATTAATTAAAAGTCATGTCAGTTTTGTTGCTAAAAATCAAACAGGCAACAAGAACAACAAAAAAGTTTCATGCCCTCTGTTACGAGTTAGATAAAACATCTGTGTATGGTAAGTGTTGTTACTTTATCTTAGCAAGACTGAAAGACAATATGTAGTTTTCAAAGAATGGTTTTGTGAGACATACGTGTAGCTAACCAACCCCTTGTTAGATATGCAAATTGTTTCAGGAAGAACATTTTTTCCAATGAATTTACTTGGTGTAAATCTCTTTTCTTGTATCAAGCATTTTATTATTTTATTTATCTTTTTTTATAATTTTTTTATTTTTAAATAATTTTATACATTCACTTATATCCCAGCTGTAGTCCACTACCTCTTTCCCTCCCAATCCTCCCTTCCCTCCCTCATCTCCTCCCTGCCCCCTTCAGAGTCCACTGAGAGGGGGGTGTCCTCCTCTCTTTCTGTCTGGCCCTAGCTTATCAGGTATCTTCAGGATGGTTGCAATGTCCTTATCTGTGGCCTAGCAAGGCTGCTCCTCCCTCAGCCGGGAGGGGAAGCTCATTAGTTCATGTCAGAAACAATTCCTGTCCCACTTACTAGGGAACTCACTTGGATACTGAGCTACCATGGGCTATGTCTGAGCAGGGGTTGTAGGTTATATCCATGCATGGTCCTTGGTTGGATAAACAGTCTCATAGAAGACCCCTGTGCTCAGATATATTTTGATCTTGTGGGGATCCCTGTCCTCTCTAGGATATACTAATTCCTCCTTTCTTCATATGATTCCCTACACTCTGCTGAAGGCTTGGTTATGGGTCTCAGCATCTGCTTTGATACACTGGCAGGTAGAGTCTTTCACATACCTTCTGTGGTAGGCTACTGTCCTGTTACTTGTTTTCTCCTATTTCCAATGTCCATCCCCTTTGTCTTTCTAGATGAGGATTGATCATCTTACCCCTGGACCTCTTTCTTGTTTATCTTTTTTAGGTGCACATATTTTAGTATGTTTATCCTATCTTATAGGTCTATATAAGTGAGTATATACCATGTGTATCTTTCTGCTTTGGAGATACCTCACTCAGGATGTTTTGTTTTGTTTTGTTTTTCTAGATCTCACCATTTGCCTGCAAAATTCATGATTTCCTTGTTTTTAATTGCTGAGTAGTATTCTATTGTGTAAAAGTACCACAATTTCTGTATCCATTCCTCCATTGAGGGACATCTGGGTTGCTTCCAGGTTCTGGCTATTACTAATAAGGCTGCTACAAACATGGTTGAGCAAATGCCCTTGTTGTGTACTTTGGATACTTAGGAGTGGTATAGCTGGATCTTGGGGTAGCACTATTCCTAATTGTCTGAGAAAGCACTAGATTGATTTCCAATGGTTGTATCAGTTGACATTCCCACCAGCAGTGAAGGATTCCCCTTTCCCCACAGCCTCTCCAGCATGCGTTATCTCTTGAGTTTTTGATCTTAGCCATTCTGATGGGTGTAAGGTGAAATCTCAGGGTCATTTTGATTTGCATCTCTCTGATGGCTAGGGATGTTGAACATCTCCTTATGTGCTTCTCTGCCATTGTATATTCTTCTACAGAGAATTCTCTGTTTAGCTCCATATCCCATTTTTTAATTGGGTTACTTGGATTATTGCCTTTTAACTTCTTTAGTTCTTTATATATTCCAGATATCAGCCCTCTGTCAGACTTAGGGTTGGTGAAAATCCTTTCCCAATCTGTAGGCTGTTGTTTTGTTCTTTTGCTTTACAGAAGCTTTTCAGTTTCATGAGGTCCCATTTATTGATTGTTGCTTTTAGGGCCTGTGCTGATGGTGTTCTGTTCAGGAAGTTGTCTTCTGTGCCAATGAGTTCTGGGATCTTCCCCACTTTTTCTTCTAACTGATTTAGAGTATTTGATTTTATATTGAGGTCTTTGATCCACTGGGACTTTAGTTTTGTGCAGGGTGATAAATATGGATCTAGTTTCATTTTTCTGCATGTAGACATCCAGTTAGAGCAGCACCATTTGTTGAAGATGCTGTCCTTTATCCATTGAATGGTTTTGGCTTCTTTGTCAAAAATCAAGTATTCATAGGTGTATGGGTTTATTTCTGGGTCTTCTATTCGGTTCCATTGATCCAAATTTTTGTGTCTATGCCAGTACCAAGCAGGTTTTTTTTTTATTATTGCTCTGTAAAACAACTTGAGATCAGGGATGGAGATACCTTTAGAGGATCTGTTGTTGTACAGGATTGTTTTGGAAATTCTGGGTTTTTTGTTTTTCCATATGAAGTTGAGAATTTTTCTTTCAAGTTCTGTAAAGAATTGTGTTGGTATTTTGATGGGAATTGCATTGAATCTGTAGATTGCTTTTGACAGGATGGCCATTTTCACTATGTTAATCCTACCAATCCATGAGCACTGGAGATCTTTCCATCTTCTGATGTCTTCTTCAATTTCTTTCTTCAGAGACTTGAAGTTTTGTTTTGTTTTTTTTTTCAAACAGGTCTTTCACCTGCTTGGTTAGAGTCACCTCAAGGTACTTTATTTTTTTAGTGGCTGTTGTGAAGAGTGTTGTTTCCCTGATTTCTTTCTCCGCCCTTTTGTCTTGGGTATACAGGAGGGTTTCTGATTTTTTTGAGTTAATTTTGTATCCAGCCACTTTGCTGAAGGTGTTTATCAGCTGAAGGAGTTCTCTGGTTGAGTTTTTGTGGTCACTCCCCAAGAACCCTAGCTGGGCAGGTTTGTCTGGAAGGAAATGCACTTAGTTTTTATGCAACTTGAGGTGCTGAGGGAATTGGTATGTGGAGGCTTCTCTTTCCTGAGAAAAAAGAAAGAATAGGGTAAGAGGTTCGGAGGATGATACCAGGAGGAGAGTAGTTACAGAACTGCAGGCAGGATATAAAGTGGAAAAAAAAAAACTAATGAGAAAATGGTGTAAATCTCTTAATAATGAAAGCTATTCATTCCATTCCAGATGCAAGAGGGACTCTAAAGTAGGAAAAACTTGCTTATGAAAAGAATCCTTAAACATTTTCCCAGGATTGAAAACACCAATATTAATAATTTCTTTGTCAAAGTTAACACTTCTAGGCCTAATTTTGTCAGCTAATGGTTTAATTCTATCATAATTGCTGAATCTAAAAGTATAGGTGAAATTATACTTTTTCATGTATGTTTTGAAAACTCATGGCTTCCTGTGTGTATTTTGTATTTCCCACTAAGCAAGGTTTATAAAGTTTGTACTTTTTTATTCAATTTAGGCACGTAATGTATACTGTTATCTCCTATGCCATTTTATTATTTCCTTAAAAAATTCATTAAATCTACCAGTTTTCACTTCCAGAGCTATTTACTCTGGTCATATTAAGTGTCCAATATTACACCAAGTCTGGATACTACCATATGTAACATGAACACCTGAAATGTTTTTCCTGAAGATGCTTTAGGGAGATACATGCAACTCTATCATGAGTTTATTAAGTCTCCAGTCATCACTTAACACTTCTCTCCTATGTTCCAAAAACACCTGTTAAATGGGACACTTTCATTTAGAAAATGTTTAACTAAAACAAATGACTCTTCATCTGGAACTATGATCAATACCTCTCAATATTCTGTCCACTGGCAGCAGTTGCTGGTATCTGGAACAGAGGATTTCTCTCTCTGCTTGTTGCCCTTTGTGACATAATGACAGTTGTGTCCATAGATACCTCTCATGTCCCTTACCCTGTGGATGAGACTACCCTAAACTGTTCATCATTTGATGTTGTTGTTACTATGTTGTACTTACGTCATTTCCATTTCTTTTTTATTTTAACTTGTGTTTTTTATATTTGTTACAGTTTATTCACTTTGTATCCCAGCTGTAGCCCCCTCCCTCATTCCCTCCCAATGCCAACCCAATTCCCTCATCTCCTCCCATGCCCTCTCCAAATCCACTGATGGGGGAGGTTCTTCTCCCCCTCCATCTGATCTTAGCTATCAGGTCTCATCAGGAGTGGCTGCATTGTCTTCCTCTGCAGCCTGGCAAGGCTGCTCCCCTATCAGAGGGAGATAATCAAAGAGCCAGCCACTAAATTCAATTTAATAGCTTTCCTACTTTTACTTTTTCATTTCTTGTTTAGTAATATTCCCTGGGGAAAAAAAATCAGATTTTATATTACCTCTTTAAAGAGTTACCTTTAATCTTCATTTTAAGTGTTTACATTTTGAGCTACATTAGAGCCTTGTGGTATACAGTCCAGCATGTATGTTGCCCCTGCCATTTCTTTTCACCTCATTTTAAAACATAAGGGTTACATCAGTTTCTTTTATATAGTCGTAGGCGGTATAACTTCATTTAGCGTTGTTCAAATTGTACAGGTCACTTTTTGTATACACACATGTGTGTATACAGTTTATTTATATTTTTA
Organism: Psammomys obesus; assembly: GCF_907164565.1. NCBI lineage: Eukaryota > Metazoa > Chordata > Mammalia > Rodentia > Muridae > Psammomys > Psammomys obesus. The sequence continues at coordinate 4,858,548 of NW_026585797.1, read as the reverse complement.
GTAACCCTGACACAATGTTTCCTTATGTCCCTTGCAAACATCCTTGTTGTTAATCATCCTTAGAACATTTGTATGCAATCATTTCCCCTATGCTGGATTTTGTTTCTTATTCTCTTATCTTCTCTGTTTTACTTTCTGATCCCTTCATCTCCCTAAATCTTTAATGACTTGCATCTACCATCAGTGCTAGAAATGACTGTGTATTTACTTGTGAATAAATGAAATAAACAACTATATTTTTGGCTTATGTTTTTAGTTCTCTTCTTGCTCATCATGCTTCCATGATGTCCTTATACCTCTTTTTTTTCTTTTTTTTAACTTTTATTAATTACACTTTATTCATTTTGTATCCCCCCATAAGCCCCTCCGTCCTCCACTCCTGGTCCAACCTTCCCTCCCCTTTCTGCATGCATGCCCCTACCCAAGTCCACTGATAGGGGAGGTCCTCCTCTTCTCCTTTCTGATCTTAGTCTATCAGTTCTCATCAGAAGTGGCTGCATTGTCAGGGTTCTAGGTTATCTCCACGGATAGTCCTTGGTTGGAGTATGAGTCTCTGGGAAGTTCCCTGTGTTCAAATTTTCTTCTTCTGTTGCTCTACTTGTGGAGTTCCTGTCCTTTCCAACTCTTACTATTTCCCACTTCATACTAAAATTTCATTCACTCTGCCCGACAGTTGTCCATCAGGTTCAACATCTGTTTTGATATTCTGCAGGGCAGAGGCTTTCAGAGGCCCTCTGTAGCAGGTTCCTAGGTTGTTTGCTGTTTTCTTCTTCTTCTAATGTCCATCCTCTTTGCCTTTCAGGATGGGAATTGAGCATTTTTAGTTAGGGTCCTCTCTTTTGCTTAGTTTCTTTAGATGTGCAGATTTTAATGGGTTTATTCTATGTTGTATGTTTATATGAGTGAGTATATACCGTGTGTCTTTTTGCTTCTGGGACAACTCACTCAGGATGATCCTTTCCAGGTCCCACCATTTACCTGCAAATTTCATGCTTTCCTTAATTTTCATTGCTAAGTAATACTCCATTGTATAGATCTACCACAGTTTCTGCATCCATTCTTCAGTTGAGGGGCATCTGGGCTGTTTCCAGCTTCTGGCTATTACAAATAAAGCTGCTACAAACATGGTTGAGCAAATGTCCTTTTTATGTACTTGAGCCTGTTTGGGGTATATGCCTAGGAGAGGTATGGCTGGATCTGGAGGAAGCACTATTCCTAGTTGTCTGAGAAAGCGCCAGATTGATTTCCAGAGTGGTTGTACAAGTTTACATCCCCTCCAGCAGTGGAGAAGGGTTCCCCTTTCTCCACAACCTCTCCAGCACGTGTTGTCACTTGAGTTTTTCATCTTGGCCATTCTCATGTGTGTAAGGTGAAATCTCAGGGTTGTTTTGATTTGCATTTCCCTAATGGCTAATGATGTTGACCATTTCTTTAAATGTTTCTCTACCATTCGATATTCCTCTACAGAGAATTCTCTCTTTAGTTCTGTTCCCCATTTTTTAAGTGGATTACTTGGTTTGCTGCTTTTCAGCTTCTTTGGTTCTTTATATATACTGGATATGAGTCCTCTGTTACATAAAGGGTTGGTGAAGATTCTTTCCCAATCTGTAGGCAGTGGCTTTGTTTTGATGATGGTGTCCTTTGCTTTACAGAAGCTTTTCAATTTCATGAGGTCCCATTTATTGATTGTTGCTATTAGAGCCTGTGTTGTTGGTGTTCTGTTCAGGAAGTTGTCTCCTGTACCAATGAGTTCTAGGGTATTCCCCAATTTTTTTTCTAGTCAATTTAATGTGTCTGGTTTTATGTTGAGGTCTTTGATCCACTTGAACTTCAGTTTTGTGCAGGGTGATAAGTATGGATCTATTTTTATTTTTCTACGTGTAGACATCCAGTTGGACCAGCACCATTTGTTGAAGATGCTATATTTTTTCCATTGTATGGTTTTGGGATCTTTGTCAAAAAACAGGTGTCCATAAGTGTGTGGGTTTATTTCTGGGTCTTCTGTTCGGTTCCATTGATCCACTATTCTGTTTCTATGCCAGTACCATGCAGTTTTTATAACTGTTGCTCTAAAGTATGGCTTGAGATCAGGGATGGAGATAACTCCAGAAGATCTTTTATTGTAGAGGATTTTTTTTTAGCAATTCTCGGTTGCTTGTTATTCCTTATGAAGTTGAGAATTTTTCTTTCCAGGTCTGTAAAGAATTGTGTTGGCAATTTGATGCGAATTGCATTAAATCTGTAGATTGCTTTTGGTAAGATGGACATTTTTACTATGTTAATCCTGCCAAGCCATGAGCATAGGAGATCTTTCCATCTTCTCATATCTTCTTCTAATTCTTTCTTCAGAGACTTGAATTTTTTTCATAAAAGTCTTTGACTTGCTTGGTTAGAGTTACACCAAGGTACTTTATGTCATTTGTGGCTATTGTGAAGGGTGTTGTTTTTCTACTTTCTTTCTCAGCCCTTTTGTCTTCTGTATACAGGAGTGCTACTGATTTTTTTTGAGTTAATTTTGTATCCGGCCACTTTGCTAAGGTGTTTATCAGCTGTAGGAGTTTCCTGGTAGAGTTTTTGGGGTCACTCATATATACTATCATATCATCTGCAAATAGTGATAATTTGACTTCTTTCTTTCCCATCTGTATCCCCTTGATTTTCTTCAACTGTCTTATTGCTCTAGCAAGGACTTCCAGCACTATGTTGAAGAGATATGGAGATAGTGGGCAGCCTTGTCTTGTCCCTGATTTCAGTGAGATTGCTTTAAGTTTCTCTTCGTTCAGTTTGATGTTGGCTATAGGCTTACTCTCTATCGCCTTTACTATGTTTACATATGTGCCTTGTATTCCTGATCTCTCCAATACTTTAAACATAAATGGATGTTGGATTTTGTCAAATGTTTTTTCAGCATCTCGGGAGATTATCATGTGTTTTTTTTTCTTTCAGTTTGTTAATATGGTGGATCACATTGATGGATTTCCATATATTGAACCACACCTGCATACCTGGGATGAAGACTACTTGGTCATAGTGGATAATATCTTTGATGTATTCTTGTATTTGGTTTGCAAGTATTTTGTTAAGTAGTTTTGCATCGATGTTCATAAGGGAGATTGGCCTGAAATTCTCTTTTTTTGTTGAGTCTTTGTGAGGTTTAGGTACCAAGGTGATTGTGGCTTCATAGAATGAGTTTGATAATGTTCCTTCTGTTTCTATTTTGTGGAATAGTGTGAAGAGAATTGGAGTTAGCTCTTCTTTGAAGGTCTGGTAGAATTCTGCACTGAAGCCATCTGGTCCTGGGCTTTTTTTGGATGGGAGACTTTTGATGACTGCTTCTATTTCTTTGGGGGATATAGGATAATTTAATTGATTTACCTGGTCCTGATTCAGGTTTGGTAAGTAAAATCGATCAAGAAAATTGTCCATTTCATTTAGATTTTCAAATTTTGTGGCATATAGACTTTTGAAGTAAGTCCTAATGATTGTTTGGATTTCCTCAGTGTCTGTAGTTATGTCCCCCTTTTCATTTCTGATTTTGTTGATTTGGGTGGTATCTCTCTGCCTTTTAGTTAGCTTGGCTAGGGGTTTGTCGATCTTGTTGATTTTCTCAAAGAACCAACTCTTGGTTTCATTGATTCTTTGAATTGTTTTATTTGTTTCTAATTGATTGATTTCAGCCCTGAGTTTGATTATTTCCAGCCATCTACACCTTTTTGGTGTGTCTGCTTCTTCTTTTTCTAGGGTTTTTAAGTGGGCCAAAAAGTTGCTTGAATGAACTGTCTCGAATTTCTTCTTGAAGGCACTTAGTGCTATGAACTTTCCTCTTAGCACTGCTTTCATTGTGCCCCACAAGTTTGGGTATATTGTGTCTTCATTTTCATTGAGTTCTAGGAAGACTTTAATTTCTTTCTTTATTTCTTCCCTGACCCAGCTGTCATTTAGTAACATGTTGTTCAGTTTCTATGTGTGTGTAGGCTTTTTGCTATTTCTGTTGTTGTTGAAGTCCAGCTTTATTCCCTGGTGATCAGACAAGATACAAGGGATTATTTCAATCTTCTTGTATCTGTTGAGGCTTTCTTTGTGACCAACCATATGGTCTATTTTGGAGAAGGTTCCATGAGGTGCTGAGAAGAAGGTAAATTCTTTTGTGTTTGGGTGTAAAGTTCTGTAAAGGTCTGTGAAGTCCACTTGATTCATGACCTCTGTCAGAGATATTGTTTCTTTGTTTAATTTCTGTTTTGTTGACCTGTCCTTTGTTGAGAGTGGGGTGTTGAAGTCTCCCGCTATTAATGTGTCGGGATCTATATGTGGTTTAAATTTTATCAATGTTTCTTTAACAAATGTGGGTGCTCTTGTATTTGGGGCATAGATGTTCAGGATTGTGATGTCTTCTTGGTGAAATTTTCCCTTGATGAGTATGAAGTGTCCTTCCTCGTCTCTTTTTATTAATTTTGGTTGAAAGTCTGTTTTATCAGCTATTAGAATGGCTACTCCTGCTTGTTTCTTGGGTCCATTTGCAGGAAAGTCGTCTTCCAACTTTTACCTTAGGTAATGTCTATCTTTTGTGCCTTAGGTGTGTTTCTTGTATGCAACAGATTGCTGGGTTTTGTTTACCTATCCATTCTGTTAATCTGTGTCTTTTTACTGGATAGTTGGGTCCATTGATGTTGAGAGAGATTAATGACCAGTGGCTGTTAGATCCTTTGATTTTGATGTGGCTGTGATCATAAAGTTGTGTGCTTGGTTGCATTTTGTTTTACTGTAGTAAGGTTAATTATTTCCTCTGTTTTCTTGACAGAAGCTAATTTTCTTGGGTTGTATTTTCCCTTCCAGTGTCTTCTGTAATGCTGGATTTGTGTGTAGGTATTGTTGACATTTGTTTTTGTCATTGAATATCTTGTTTTCTTCGTCTATGAGGACTGAGAGTTTTGTGGGGTATAGTAGCCTGGGCTGACATCTGTGTTCTCTTAGGGTTTGCATGATATCTATCCAGGCCCTTCTGGCTTTCATAGTCTCTGTTGAAAAGTCAGGTGTGATTCTAATGGGTTTGCCATTATATGTTACTTGGCCTTTTTCCCTTGCAGCTTTTAGTATTTTTTCTATGTTCTGTATACTTACTGTTTTGATTATTATGTGGCAGGAGAATTTTCTTTTCTGGTCAAATTTGCTGGGTGTTCTGTAGGCCTTGTGTATTCTTATTGGCTTCTCCTTTAACTTGGAGAAATTTTCTTCAATGATTTTGTTGAAAATATTTTCTGGGCCTTGGAGAAGGGAGTCTTCTTTTTCCTCTATACCTATTATTCTTAGGTTTTGTCTTTTCATATTATCTTGGATTTCTTGGACTGTCTGTGTTAGGAATTTTTTGGATTTAACATTTTCTTTGACAGATACATTGGTTTCTTCCATTGTATCTTCTACACCTGAGATTCTTTCTTCCATCTCTTGTAGTCTGTTGATTATGCTTAAGTCTGCAGTTCCTGTTTTCTTCCCTAAATTCTTCCTCACCATTATTTCCTCCATTTGTATTTTCTTTAATTTTTCCAGTTCTATCTTCAGGTCTTGAGTTGTTTTGTTTACTTCCTTCACCTGTCTGATTTTATTTTCCTCTTTTTCTTTTAGTTTCTTCAACTCTGTTCCTTTTATTTCTTTCAGTGATTTAATTATTTCTTCTCTGAAGGTTGCAAACTGTTTGGCTGCATCTTCCCGTATTTCTTCATGGATGGCCATAATCTGCTTGTCTTTAAGTTCCTCCATTTCTTTACGGATAGCCACGATCTGTTTCTTTTTATCCTCCTCAAGTTCTTTATGTATTTTATTTGTTTCCTCTTTTATTGTCTTAATTAGCATAGATGTAAGGTCATCTTCTTGATTTTCCATTATGCTGCGTTGTCCAGGGCTGTTCGCCCCTGGATGGCTGGGTTCTGGAGATGCCATATTGCTCTGTCTTTTGTTGGTTGAGCTTTTACGTTGACCTCTACCCATTGGGCTGTTTTAGGTGTTGGCTGTTAGTTTTTGTGCTTCCGGAGTCCTGAGGTAGGGAGAATCCCCTTGGCCGGAAGATGATTTTTCCTGAAGGAGGCCTTCTCTGCTTTCTGGGTATGGTCACTGTATGGCCAGTGTTTCTCAGGAATTGCCACTGCTCACCTCAGGTGTATAGCCCTGAGTAGTAGCTGTGGTCTTTGTTAGGCAACAGGAGGCTCTCCCCTTACGCATAGAAGTTCTCAAGACAGCTGCCCCACTGCTGGGTTTCTTGTTATAAATTTAGTGATCTGCTACTGTTGTTACAGTTCCAGGTACAGTCTTCTTGAAGAACCTGCTGATTCCCTAGCTGTGGAGTTTTCTCCCAACAGGGAAACTCAGTCTGTTATCCTGGGGCGCACAGTTCTGTCTGAGAAAGTGGGAGGTGCACTCAGCAAGTCTCTGGGCCAGAGGCTGAGTGCTCCGCTCTGGGCTGGGAGATTGTGCACCTAGGTTGTGTTGGCGCCTAGGGGCGCCGCCTGTCTGGGATGGTGGCTACAGGCACTGCTCTGGTCCAAACACTGTGGGTGCAGTCCTCTTGAAGGACCAGGGATTCCCACAGTTTTGTCAGTCTAGCTAGGGATAACGGGTTGATCCTTGGCACAGTATCTGAGGGCTGCTGTAATGGCTCTCTGGCTTTTGTAGGTCTGAGGATACAGCTGTGTGCCCCAGTGCCCTAGGGGTACTCAATAATGGCGGCTGAGCACAGTACTCCTGCCTGCATTAGAAAGCTAGAGCCCAGAGTCTGTGTGAATCCAGAAAGTCTTTTGGTGCTGGGTGTCCTGAGCGTTAGACCTGATGATCCCCCCCGCTGGGGGTTTCCTCCTGCCAAGAGACACCCAGTCTTTGCTTTGGGAACTGCTGTTCTGTCTGGGGTGGCGAGTAGAACCCACAGGAACAGATGCCTGCCCGAGGCTCTGCCTTTCTGGCCTTTGGGAGCCTGGGCGTCTGCCTAAACTGGATAATTTTCTGGAGACCTTTTCGGGGTGGGGGTGTCAACTGAGTGCTCTGAGATCAGACCAGCCGTTTCCCTCCCTATGGGTTTGCACCTGACAGTGAGACTCAGTCTCTGGTGCCCTGGTGCCCTGGTGCCCTGGTGCCCACAGTTCTATCTGAGGCGGCGAATCAGGTGCGCAGGCAGGGCTCTGTGCAGGCGCCTGGGTCCCTGGCTCTGGTTCTGGGCTGGCTCCTGGGGTGCCCGGGGAACCCGAGTCTTTTCTAGGGGATGTCTGGGTGACCTAAGGTCGGTCCCAATCATTTCCTGATTTGTGGGGTTATCTCTCGACTGGAAAATCCAGTCTGTGATGTTGTGGGCCCACAGTTCAGTCTGAGACAGTGACCAGATCACACTGGCGTGTAGCTCTGGGCTGGCGACCAAGAGCCTGGCGGAACCAGGATCTCTTCCGCTGTGTAGCCGGTGAGTTAAAGCTGATTGAATCCCCCACCGTGGGGTATCCTCTCACCTGGGAAACACAATCACTTGTGTTTTATGGCCGCGAGTTCTGATTGCTGGTCACTCTGCCAATCCTGCAGTGCTGCTGATCAGAATGAGAGTCCTCCTGGCGCTGCCATCTTGCCCAGCCCCCTGTGCTTGTACTTCTTACATTCCTACTTTCAAATTGTTCTTCATTCTGTGGCCAATATGATTTTTTACTTTGGAGCTCCTGAGATTCTCAGACTATATATCTTCTGAAATATATATTTATTTTGATAGTCTTTAACTTCTCAAACATCTGCAAGTAGATTGTTTTCTATTCACCTTGACCAACACTCATTTTATATTAATTAAAATTATTACAATTTTGTAAAAAATAATAAATATTAATATTTTACTAATAACCTCTTGTGTCAAATTCTCAGCATTATTATCAAATATCTCACTATTCTGTTCTTTTCTAACTATAAATTCCCTTGCTCTTTGTTTCATTTTTAACTAATCTATCCTGTATTTATCTCAACACACAAACAGATTTCATTCTGTTTAGTTTTGATATGTTTTTTTCATTTTTTTTTTAATTTATTACAATTTGTTCACTTTGTAACCCAGCTGTAGCTCCCTCCCTACCTCCCTCCTAATCCCACCCTTCCTTCATTTCCTTCCTTTTCCAGTCCTCTGATAGGGGAGGAGGTCCTCCTCCTGTTCCATCTGACCCCAACCTATCAGGTCTCATCAGTACTGGTTACGTTGTCTTATCTGTGGCCTGGTAAGGCTGGACCTGCCCTCCCAAGTAAGTGTAGGTGATCAAAGAGTCAGCCACTGATTTCATGTCAGAGACAACCCCTGTTCCCCTTACTAAGCTGCCATGGGCTACATCTGAGCAGGGGTTCTAGGTTATTTCCATGATTGGTCCTTGATTGGACATTAGTTTCAGAAAAGACTCCTGGGCCCAGATTTTTTGGTTCTGTTGTTGTTCTCCTTGTGGAACTCCAGTCCCCTCCAGGTCTTTCTTTCTCCCGCTTCTTTCATAAGATTCCCTGAACCCTGCCTAATGTTTGGCTATGAGTCTAAGATTCTGCTTTAATATCATGCTGGGTAGTCTTTCAGGGACCCTCAGTGGTATGCTCCTGTCCTGGTCCGTTTTCTCCATCTTCCCAGGTCTATCCTGTTTGCCTTTCCGAATGTGAATTGAGCATCTTAGTGAGGGTCCTCCTTCTTGCTTACCTTCTTTAGGTGTGCAGATTTTAGTAGGATTATCCATTGGTAGAAACTAGAAAAGATCATCCTGAGTGCGGTATTCCAGTAGCAGAAAGACACACATGGTTTATACTCACTTATAAGTGGCTGTTAGACATATAGTTTTGAGATGTGTAACCAGGGTTCTTTCCCAGACTGCAGTTACTTTCACCTCTGTGAGTGTGGGCTACTTTACTTGGACTGAATTGCATTTTTTTTTATGAATAGCACTCATGATCTGCCTCCAAGGAAACTAGTATTTACACAATATTTTCAGTGAAATAATTTATAATCTACCTTTTGCAAATTTTTCAAATAATGGATAAAGGTGGTAAAATTTAAGTGAAAAAATAGCAAAGTAGAGATAATTGATGTTTTCAGTTTTTCATTTATACATTTTCAGTTACTTTGAAATAATAATGAAAGTTCAGAGAATGTATTTAGGGTTAATGGCCAAATATATTTTCACTGGCAGCCATTAACCTTCACATGGTGTGTTAATCCTAGGTCATTACTGTAATTATAAGGCTAGTGTTTAAATAGCTTAGTTGTACTAGTATATATGTTTCTGTACTTAGCTGGTATTATCATTATTAGCTTGTGCAGAAGATTTCTAAAAATGTATGATTAACTTATTAACCATAAAAATTGGTTGTCTAGATTATCATTTATATTTCCATTAATATTATTTTAATTAACTTTTAAGTCCAGTTGGAATAATGATAGAAGAAGCTACTTTCAATGATAAGCTTCATATTGTAGTTAAGTAGGCTGAAAGTTTACTGTAAAATCAGAGGTATTTCTTATTAGGAAAATGTAGTTCAGGTAAAACAACTGCAAAGCTTCAGCTCTGCTAATCCCACGAAGTACTGATGTTAAAGGGAAAGAAAGGTAATGTTTTTTTATAGAACATTTTGGACCATTTGCTCCAAATAGAATGTCTTATGTTGGGGTTGCTTTAGATGTTGTAACAGTTGCTGGTCTCTTATTAGGTTTTAAGCCCTAACTCTGACTTCCACTAAAATAGTTCCAGCAGAAGGAAGTCAGCAGAGCTACAAGGCAGGCCTCTCTTTTAAACTGCTCCACCAGGCTAACAACTGAGTAAAATCTGTATAAAAGATGTCATGCTTTCCGACCATGTTAACTCCCTACCAACTCCCTCCTGCGACTCTTTGCTTTCCTTGCTCTCTGTAGTGTTATAGTCATTTGCCTTTGAAGTTCAGCCTAGTTTGCTCTTATCCAGGGCAAATACTTGCATTTCTTTAATATTACTAATGATTTGTTATTTTTGAAGCATTCTATATCAAAAAAGTTAACAAATATTTCTTATTTAATTAAATATCTTTCATGGTATGTGGGCTGTAGCCGATATGACTATGAATAACGTTGAACATAAATATTTGCTAACTACATACCAGACATTTGTAGACTAGCTTCTTCAGGTATTATTTGTGCTATGTCTGATTTTCAGATTTCAGAAACTTTGGTCAAGTAAACCCAAAACCTACAAGAATCACAAATCTCACCATTGTGGACAGTTCACCAAGCAGAGTGAACAAAAGGAGCACGGTCAGAGAAGTAGATGAAAGTAATGTACTAAGGTTGTTCCAAATTCATTCATGATCTGATGCTCATATATTTGTTCTTTAGATAAATTAGTGGTGGGTTCTCATGATTGCCAAGCTATTAGTGATTCTACCATAAAACTAATAACACACAACAATGCAGTAAATATCACCTATGCATAAAATGTATAGGAACAAATTATTTTAATAAAGACCAAAAATTTTAAAATCCAAAGACTTCAGCAGAAATTCTACTTTTTCTCCTTCTGTTCTGTGTAAAGAAGGAAAGTCATGCCATGTTATTATTTTATATTTACAAAGTTTAACAGACACGATCTTTTGCACATTAATTGGTGATGATAACTTGCAGACTATAAAAATTAACTTATGATTATAACTGTTAATAACAATGAAAATGTGTGGAAAGAAATTAATTCTTGGTATTCTGTAAGGGGGGAAATTTAAAGTCTGTTACATACTGACAGGTAGATTTTTAGAGGAACTGTGCCCTCCCTAGAGTCCACTCAGAATATGGTAAACAGCCATATTTGGGGAATGAGTTAGTGTGATTAATTCAGAGGAGGACAGAACAAGTGAAGATTTTAGTTACCAACTTTGCATGTATTTGAACAGCATAACAATATTGAAAGTTTTCCTTTGTGACAGCAGTTGTACTTGAATGCCATGCTTAAAAAATACTTTAGTAGAACTGTATTGGTAAAAAATAATTTTTTAGAATTACATTTACATTTTTAAATTTTTAATTATTATTTTTGCAATTTATTCACTTTGTATCCCTGCTGTGGCTTCCTCCTAATCCCACCCTCCTTCCCTCTTCTCCCCCTATGCTCCTCCCCCAGTCCACCTATAGGGGAGGTCCTCCTCCCCTTCTATCTGACCCTTGATATCAGGTCTCATCAGGACTGGCTGCATTGTCTTCCTGTTTTACAGTTTATTTTGAACATCCAACTTTTACATGCTAACCAATACAATCCCTATCTTTAATTATCAGACCAGATTACTTAATTAAATACTAAATAAATGAGATTCTTCTTTCATTTCAACACGTAGCTTGGGCAGACTTGGATTCTTTATTATCACAAACACATTGTATGTAATAGGTAAAGGGTTTCTTTGGCCATGATTCTTAACAAATATTTAGTAAATTCCACTAAGAAATTTTTCTGTCTGAAAGATTGCTAGAATCAACTAGTAAGGCTCAAGTCATAACTACAAAAGCTTAGGAATTTTGGTTGGGTGATGATACAAGCCATCTATTGTTATTTATGGAATGGTTAACACATGCAGATCTTTTCAACTGGACTCTACCTTCTAGTGCTCTCATTTCCTGGTAGGCATTATATTCTACTTTTTTCCCATTAGTGTTGGCCAACATCTCTGCTATGGTGATTTCTGCCACAGAACTGCTGTTGCCATTGCACTGCCTTTGTCAGTTCCCAGAGCCACCTGGGATTGTTGAATCCTGAGCATTACCAGGCCAACCTCTTACTCCCAAGATGCCAGGTATTCCATCCAATTCCTCCTCTTGCCACAAGGCAGCAAAGTCTTGTCTGGGCTCTGATTTTTTTTTTCTGTTTGGACAGCAAGTAGAACGTTCCAGTTAGGTTCCTAGGCTACAATTCTGAATATGCTCTTGTCTCAGCAAAGTAATAGGTATTGTGAGAAATAATCATTAATTTTTAAGTTCCTTTTCTATAACTTTCATCACCAGGGGTGTGCTAGATTCTAGTTGCTCTTCTATTCCTAATGTCAATTAAGGCATGCATTTGAAACTTAACTGCTTTTAGGCCAAACAACCCCAACTACTTCTTTTTTTTAAGTTACTTTAATATGTGTGTGTGTGTGTGTGTGTGTGTATACTTTGTTCTTAAAACAACTGTATGAATTTGTAATTCCAGATTTGAAGCATTAAGAAATACCCTTTCAACCACCAACAACCAATTCTAATCTAGCCAACATCTAGATTTTTTCAAGAATAATGTCCACAGATCTTTTCAGGAAAGAGTGTGCCCAACTGAGTTATTAACTTTGGTTTCCTGTACTAGATACTAAATCACTTGAATCTTGCACATATGATCATTATTCGTTTGCTTTCATTTATTTGAGAGACATTAAAGCTCACTAAACTCCCAGTAATCATACAGAAAATGATAACATGCAATGTTTTGTAAAATGTGTATTAATGAAGCAATTGAATCTGTTGATCTGGATAACTTTTCTTCTCACCGGAATGACAGTTCCTAGAAATGTCCCTTCCATTCCTGCCTCACCTTCCATCTAAGAAGTGAGATGCTTGCTGAGAACGGTGTTGCTGGGTCTCCACTGATATTGTCACCAGTTAGAAGCCCTCCGCTGGCATTTCAGATTACCATCTCATAAATATCTGTAGCAGAAACCAAATACATTTTAAAATTGTTAAAAAAAAATGTCTAATTGTATTCATTATACCAATTGTTCTCCTCTGGCCTCTAAACCTACTGCTCAGCATGTCAGCAAGTGGCTTATTGAGAACAAGAGGAAGGTATCAGTATTTGTAAAAGCAAGTAATGGGCAATCTCTCTCCATCTGCCACCAGACTGAGATGCAAAAATACAACGTACTTTATTTCTCCGTTCTATATGACAACTATTGAAAGAATAGCTTCTCCAACCAGAAGTTCCAATCTTTTCTCTATTCATGCCAAAACATACAATTGAAAGAAGCTCTTGAGTAATATTCAGTTTACAATATGAAAATCATTTAGTTTTTGTTTTCATTTAGTGATTTTTTTTAAAATAAAAATTATCTCTGATGTACATTATAGCATTTCCTTAGTATTATCTATTATAGTCTAGGTCTAGCCCCTATGCTATGCTAGTTAGACTTTAAAATATAAATAAGAACATGTAACAATATTTTCTTCAATTATAAGCATTTATATATAGAGTTAGTGTATTTTATTTTAAATTAGTAAAAAGTAAATTCTTCAGTATCATTGTTACCAGTATGTCCTAGTTTAAGAAATCATACACAATTCAATATATTTGCTTCTGATACGATATTATATCATTCTAGGTGAACAAAAGAATAATGGTATAAGGAAAATTGGTTCCATTTATTTAAATCATTTATTTACTGAGTTTTCTGCAAAATTATTAAATTGTGTCTATGAAAATTTAGGAGAAGTTACACACAGAGACACGTGCACCTGCTGATGAACACACCGAGTCCCACATACCCAGACATACGCATGTGCTCATGAACCAACCCACACCCCCAAACACCCCCCGACACACACATGTGCATGTATCCAAAACCCTAATTTTTCTTTAAACACACAAGGAATTTATCTAGATCATTAAAAGAAAAAAAGAAGATCATGGTGAACTCCATTACAAAAGTCACATTATTCTGACATAAAATAGAACTTGACATTTGGCCTAATTATACTTTTCAAGTCTTAAATAATCTGCTTATCATTATGGATATTTAAATAAAGAAAACTCTTTTGATATCTTTTGCCCTTTTACAGCTTCATAGATATTTCAGAATTAAAATGAAAATTAAAGTTGTTTCAACTGGAAGTTTTAAGAGATATTTGAATAATACATAAAATGCCGAAATTTGCTTTCCCACACTTAGAGTAGAGCTGCGTTGTATATTAATAAAAGTATCTATTTCATTCCCCATATACCAAAAGAGATTCAAGGCAAGAATCAGTGAAAATTTTTTGAAATTTTACCTATTCAGTTATGCTCATCTAAGATTTTTTTCATACCCTTGGTATATATGGTTTACTGTTATTTTAATGCATTTCCAGGGGTCAAAGTGTAGATTGCATGCCAATGATAAGCTCATTGACTTAGGTTAAGTGCATAGAGAAATACTATATATATATTGTGAGCCAATGAAGTTCTGTAAATTTAGCATTACACAATTCTACTACAATTTTAAACTCTTATATTTCTGTTAGAATTATTGAGTGAGATTAATTTTTACCTTATAATTCTCATATTTTCAATTTAATTGTTTTTATTTTACATTGTGACTGCAGTTTCTCCCCCTCCTCTCCTCCCAGTCCCTCCCTTGCATTCCTACTTTATCTTCTACCCATTCCACCTCCATTTTTCTTTAGAAAAAGAATGATATAGATTGATTTCAACCATCCACAGCATATCAAGTTGCAAAAAGTGTAGGTACCTCCTCTTCTATATAATTTTTCATATTTGATTTTATTACATACAAAGAAGTGTAAAAATGTCAATGTGATAGTTCTTAAGAAAATAATAATTTTTATATATGATTATCAATAAAATATGAAGGTATTTAAATTACAAAATAACTAAACAAAATAAAATGAGGGCAAATAGAATCTTATTAAAATATTGGACTCAAATAAGGTAAGGTTAATGAGTGATTTAATTTGAAGAGTGAATACCAAATATAATTATTTTTCTACAATGTCTATAAGTGAGCACTTCCTATGTTTAATAAGTATACATAAGAAATTAGGTCTGCTATACACTTTGCTTTGTTCTATCTTAAGATGAAAACTTATTTTTTTTCCTTGGGAATTCATCTATTCTCATGGTTTAATGATTTAGTTTTCTATTGTATAGACCCACACTAATAGAGAATTATTATCTATATTCTGATGGCTTGTAATTTAATTTTTTTATGAAAATCCTTATTAAAGTCAAACATTAAAAATCACTCTTACAATCCTCTTCAAAATACCTTCTCTTACCTGTGTTATTTGCTCAATGAACTCTTGAATTCCCACTCCTCAAGACTTGACATTTTAAAATTAACAATCAATCTTTATTCAGGATATATGAATAGTTAAGGTATATCAAAATTATATTTAATGTACTTCTTCTAAGCTTCATAAAATATCTGCTTTCAATTTACACTTATTCTATTCTTTTAGTAGCAAAATGGTTTCCCAAATTGGGTTCCCTTCATTATACTATTACCAATTTTGTTAATTATTGTTTCTAATTATAATTGGAATAAACATATGTTTAATTCATTTTATTCATTTGGAAGAATCCTGGATTTATCTTACTTAATGTTTCTTCTCAACACTTAGTGCCCTTTCATACAGTAGGTATATAAAAACTACACTTGAATGAATGAATAGTGAATAAAGAGGTGTAACATTCTGGACGCTGATACATTATGTCAGTCCACAGATGTGAGCATATTACAGGTAAGTGTGTGTGGAATCTATATTAAGAAGCACCTCATGCTTTGCTTTTATGGCCTCTGTTTCTTGATACATGTGTCCATGCCATTCATTCATTATTAAATTCTTGGTACCTTTTCTGTTTCAATTAAATGTTACCTTACTTTAGATGGTTTCCCTCACAATACAGGAGAGTTTAAGATTCCTGTCCTTTTGTTTTCTTTCTGATGAACATTACCACAGTCTTTGTTAAATAGCTAGTTATGTCAATAGAGTATTTCTGATATTTCTGTATGTTTTTATGTGTATCTTGTTGGTGTTTCCTTTGGTATTGGATTGCAGGTAGATCAGACTGCCTTCTAATATTGTATAACCAGGAATGACTTTGAACTCTTTTTTTTTTTTTAATGCATTCACTTTACATCCAGAACATAGCCCCCTCCCTCTTCTCATCTGGATCCCTCCTTCCCTCTCCGCTTTATCCTCCTTCCCTAGTCCTCAGAAAGGGGAGGCCCTCCTCTCATACAAACTAACCCCAGCCTATCATGTGTCATCAGGATTGGCTACATTCTCATCCTCTGTGGCCTGGCAAGATTGTCTCACCAGAGGGAATTGTTGAAAGAGGGGCCAGCTGAGCCCATGTCAGAGATGGCCCTGCTTCCCTTACTAGGGTATCACATGAAGACTGAGCTGCCTATCAGAGCTGGGGCCCTAGGTCCTCTCCCTGCATGGTGCTTAGTTGGTGCATCAGTCTCTGCATGATCTCCATAGCGCTAGATTTGTTGGCTCTGTTGTTTTCTTTGTTGAGCTTCTGTCCCCTCTTTGTTACTTAGTCAAAGCAAATTGGAAGAAGCCCATGAAGCCTCACATCTACACACAAACTAATCCAATCCAAACCAAACAAAACTGAACTAAACAAACACACAACAACAACAAAAAACTGTGCAGAATTGTGGAAATCCAGAAACAAGATAGTATTTCTTTCAAATGTCAGTACTAAAAAACCTCCACAGAGGTAACATAATATAGATCTATCAGGTATTTTTAGGAATATATATGTGTATACATATATGCCACACAGTAATATTGAAAAGGAGTCATGAATTTGAAAGAGAGTTTGAGACATTAAAGTATTTTGAGGGATGAAAGGGGAGGGAGAAATGCTGTTATTAAAATCTTAAAAATATAAGAAATAAACACAAAGTATGTTGGGCTTTATTACAGAAGATTGCATCTTCTTGAGGCTCTAAGAGGTTGTGAACTCCCTGAGACAACATAGTGAAGAGTATGCAGCAAAAACGAAAGCAATGATTCCCCAGAGTGCTAAAATCTGTCCTCACTTGAGCCCTCAAGAAGCAGTTCTTCTCACTTCAAGTCTTTTCTAAAAATAACATGCTGCTCTTTGAAGCCAGCCACTTACACCAACAGAACACCACCCCCATAAGGGTAAAATCAGCTAAACATTTTCAGTCCTAATTGTTTTTCCAGACTTGAGTCAACACAGTTAACAAATTGTCATCAGTCTCTGTCAACCGAAAGGAAAACATACACTTTCCTATAGCCTGAGTTTTAACACATAGAAACAGCTGTCCATTGTTTTCTCTTCTTAGAACACAAGGATCATGTCTAATCTATCACCCTCAGCATTAGTTTATTTATCTACATATTTTTTTATTTTTTTTGTGTGTATGAATTTAAATAGATAAATAGATGCAAAAATGCCCATGTGCCTGTCAGTGTATCTGAAAGCCTGAGGTGGAACTGTTTTCCTGAGTTGATTTCACATTTGAAGGTAGGTAGAGAATTTCACTTGAACACAGAGCTCCTCCGTTCACCTAATTTAGCCGGTTAGCTTACTGTAGGGGTCTCCAGTTCATGTCTCTGAAACAGTGAGAACACAGAAAGGCTGCCCACACTAATGCCTTGTCTGTAGTTGCTAGAAATCCATCTCCAGTTTTTACATTTAAACATCAAGTGCTTTACCTCCTGAACCATCCATTCAACCCTTAATGTCAGTTGGGGGGGTGGTGCCAAGGGATCTCTGGGGAGGGGAAATACAACAGATTTTGCAGGTGGACTGGAAGAAGGTAGGGATGGAAATAGGAGGATCGGGGAAGAGGTGATGAGTTAAGGCTGGTAGGGAGGCAAGTACAGGGAGAAATGACTGGAACCGAGGAACAACTTGACTGTGAAAATAGTACAGTGGAAACTCCCTGAATCTAGTAAGGACTCTTAGGAAACTGGGATATGGAGCCTGAACTGGGCATCTTCTATAACCAGGCAAGGTTTCCAGTGGTGGGCATGGGACACTAACCCAGCCACAAAACATTTGACCTACTATTTATCCTGCCTGCAAGATATTCTGAAGTGAAGAACTTATGAGTGGCCAACCAATGACTGGTCTCATTTGAAGCTCACACCAGGAAAGAGAGCCTATGCATGACACTGGCAGAATAGCCGGGAATAGGAGAGGAAAAGCCCCGAAACCTAGGATAGAACCAAGGAGGACTGGTTAAAAAAAAAAATCAATAAAGTGGTACCTAGTGATAATTCTGCTACATTCATAAAGCAGTGTCCATCAGAGAGGCTTCACCCAGCAACTGATGGGAGCAGATGCAGAAATCCTCAGGCAAACGTTCAGAGCTTGGAGAACGCCACAGAAGAGGGAGAAGGAGAATGTAGGAGCCTGCGGGGTAGAGGACATCAGGAGAACACAGCCTACGGAATCAGTTAATCAGGGATCATAGGCGCTCACAAAGACTGAAATGGCAACATGGACCCTGCATAGGTCAGCACTGGCATTCTCCATATTTGTTATGCTTGTGCAGCTTGGTGTTTTGTGGGTGTTTTACCAGTAAGAGTGGGAATGTCTCTGACTATTTGCTGGCTCTTGTGTCCCTTTACCTTCTACTGAGTTGTCTTGTGCAGCTTTGATACAGGGTTTGTGCCTCGTCTTGTTTCACATTTTTATATTGTCTTTGGTTGATATTCTGGGAGGCTTTCTTGTTTTCTGAAGGGAAACAGAGGAGTAGATTGGGAGGAGAGCAGAGGTAAGAAAGAGCAGTGGAAAGAAGGGAAACTGTGGTCAGGATTTATATATGAGACAAGAAAAATAATTTAAAAAGATAGAAAAATTAATTTATTTTGTGTTCATGTTTGTAGGTGAGTGTGTGCCAAAGCACAAGAGTGAGTGGGGATAAGAGGGCAACTTGAGTCAGTTCCAAGATGGCGGAGCTGGGAGGACACTGTGTCTGAGAAGGAGGATAGCAGTGTCAGCACAGTGACCAGGAGACTGAACTCTGGGACCTAAAAGACTAGCGTTTGTGATTGCCAGATGAGAAGAAATTCTACGATGTGGAAATCAACTGGAACTGAACTCAGGAAAAAGTCCTGGGGACTGGCGGGCACACAGCTGCCCACCCAGATCTGAGCACACAGCCTCTGGCCCAGAGCGGCGCTCAGGCCACCATCCCAAACCTGGACCCAGCCTCCAGCCCAGAGTGAGGTGCCCAGATTCCAGACCAGAGTAGAGCCCTCAATTGCTGGCCCAGGGAGGAGCATACATTCTCTAGCCCAGAGCTGGGAACACAGCTGTCAGCCCAGAGTGGGGCTCATGGCTACCAGGACAGATCGGGGAGCACAGCCTCCAGACCAGAGCAGAGCCCCCAGCTGCCATCGCAGACAGGGTCGCAGTCTACAGCTATGTCCCAGAGCACGGCCTCAGCCTCTGGCCCAGAGAATTGTTGTGCACTCGACTCACCTTCCCAGACAGAACTATGTGCCACAGGGCACCAGAGATTGAGTTTCCCTGTTGGGAGAAAACCCCCACAGCTAGGGAATCAGCAGGTTCTTTAAGAGGGTTGTGCCTGGAAAACAGTGTAACAACAGCAGCAGCTCACTAAATTCAGAACGAGAAACCCAGCAGCAGGGCAGCTGTCTTGAGGACTTCTATGGGTGAGTGTAGAGTCCCCTTGCCTAAGAAAGACCACAACTACCACTCAAGTCTATACACCTGAGGTGAGCAGTTGCAATTCCTGAGAAATACTGGTCATACAGTGACCATACCCAAAAAGTGGTGGAGGTCTTCTTCTGGAAAAATCATCTTCCTGCCAAGGGAATTCTCCCCACCCCAGGATTTCAGGAAACACCAGAAGCTAACAGCCAACACCTAAAATAGTCCAATAGGTAGAGGTCAGCATAAAAGCTCAACCAACAAAAGACAGAGCAATATGGCATCTCCAGAACCCAGTTATCCAGGGGCGAGCAGCCCTGGACATCCCAGGATAATTGAAATTCAAGATGACCTTACATATATGCTGATGATTAAGATAAGAGAGGAAACAAATAAAATATGTAAAGAATTAGAGGAAGATAAAATCAAACAGATTATGGCCATCCATAAAGAAATAAAGGAAGATAAAGACAAACATATTATGGTCATCCTTGAAGAAATACGGGAAGACACAGCCAAACAGTTTGTAGCCTTCATAGAGGAAATAATTAAATCATTGAAAGAAATAAAAGAAACAGAGGAATGTTCAAATAAACAGTTGAAGAAACTAAAAGAAAAACAGAAAAATACAAGCAGACAGGTGAAAGAAATAAACAAAACAACTCAAGATCTGAAATTAGAAAAATTAAAAAAAAACAAAAAAGGAGTAAAGCATGGAAAGGAAGAATTTACAGAAGAAAACAGGAACTACAGAGGTAAGCATAACCAACAAACTACAAGAGATGGAAGAAAGAATCTCAGGTGTAGAAGGTGCAATGGAAGAATCCGATGTATCCCTCAAAGAAAATGACAAATCCAAAAAATTCCTAACACAGACCACCCAAGAAATCCAAGACGATATGAAAAGATAAAACCTAAGAATAATAGGAATAGAGGAAAAAGAAGATTCCCTCCTTCAAGGCGCAGAAAATATTTTCAAAGAAATCATAGAAGAAAATTTCCCCAACTTAAAGGAGAGGCATATAAGAATACAAGAGTTCTACAAAACACCTAATAAATTAAACCAGAAAAGAAAATCCTCCTGCCACAGAATACTCAAAAAGAGTAAGTATACAGAACAAATAAAAAATACTAAAAGCCGCAAGGGGAAAAGGCCAAGTAACATATAATGGCCAACCCATCAGAATCACACCTGACTTCTCAACAGAGACTATGAAAGCCAGAAGGGCCTGGACAGATATAATGCAGATCCTAAGAGAACACAGATGTCAGCCCAGGCTAATATATCCAGTCATCATAGATGGAGAAAGCAAGATATTCAATGACAAAAAGAAATTCAAACAATACCTATCCACAAATCCAGCATTACAGAAGATACAAGAAGGAAAAATAGAACCCAGGAAAGCTAACTGTATTCAGGAAAACACAGGAAAAAATAGCACCACTACAGCAAAACTAAAAGTAGTCAAGCAGACAAACACAAGACCGTAGCTAACACCAATAGCAAAGCATCTAACAGCCACTGGTCATTAATCTCCTTTAGCATCAATGGATTCAACTCTCCAATAAAAAGACACAGACTAACAGAATGGGTATGTAAACAAGACCCAACATATGTTGCATACAGGAAACATACCTAAGTCACAAAGATAGACATTGCCTGAGAGTAAAGGGATGAAAGATGGTTTTCCAGGGGAATGTACCCAAGAAACAAGCAGGAGTAGCCATTCTAATATCTAATAAAACAGATTTTCAACCAAAATTGATAAAAAGAGATGGGGAAGGTCATTGCATACTCATCAAAGGAAAACTCCATCAAGAAGACACCGCAATGCTGAACATCTATGGCCTCAATACAAGAGCACTCACATTTGTAAAAGAAAATCAATAAAACTGAAACCACACATAGATTCCCACACATTAATAGTGGGAGACTTCAACAACCCACTTTCAACAAAGGACAGGTAAATAAACCAGAAATTAAACAAAAAAACAAGGACTCTAACAGAGGTCGTGAATCAAATGGACCTAACAGACATCTACAGAACCTTTCACCAAAACAAAAAAGAATTTACCTTTTCAGCACCTCATGGAACCGTCTCCAAAACAGGTCATAGAGTTGGTCACAAAACAAGTCTCAACAGATACAAAAAAATTGAAATAATCCCATGTATCCTATCTGACCACCATGGACTAAAGCTTGATCTCAAAGACAACAGAAATAACAAAAAGCCCACACACACATGGAAACTGCTACTCAATAACAACTGAGTCACGAAGAAATGTAGAAAGAAATTAAAGTCTTCCTAGAATTCAATGAAAATGAAGGCACAACATACACAAACTTACGGGATATGTTGAAAGACATGTTAAGAGGAAAGTTTCAAGCACTAAGTTCCGTCAAGAAGAAATTTGAAAGATCTTGTTATACCCAGTTCGTGAGCCCCCAAAGGATCTACAGGAATTGACTCCGTTGCAAAACACATGAGGGTCTTTTTATTGTAAATTACAAGCTGCAGCTTGGGCCAACACAGCCCCCACTGCGGTGGGAGCTGAGTGCCCATGCCCAGGTTAGTTGGGTCATTTATAGATTCTGGTCCCTCCCAGCATACGCAAGTTAGGGGCAATTCCTGCCTGGCAAGCATCTATTGGTCAAAATGCTACATTTTGAATCGATTGGCTATAGGAAGGTTCCCAGGCCATTAATGACCAGGTGTCCCTCCCTAGGGGAATGGTCCAGTTTCCTAGCAACTGTATCTCTAGTGGGTGGGGAAAGAATGCAGTGAGGTAGCTCTCCCCTCAGGGCATTACTAACTACTTTACCGCACCTACTCTAGGTTTTAATGATAGCTGTCACTTTGGTCTCTCAATCTCTTGCAAGCAAATTAATGGCTCACCTAAAAGACCTACGGAAAAAAAAAGAAGCAGACACACCAAAAAGGAGTAGACGGCTGGAAATAATCAAACTCAGGGGTAAAATCAATCAATTAGAAACAAATAATCCAATTCAAAGAATTAATGAAGTCAGGAGCTGGTTTTTGAGAAAGTCAACAAGATAGACAAGCCCTTACCCAAACTAACTAAAAGGCAAAGAGACAATATCCAAATCAACAAAATCAGAAATCAAAAGGGGACATAAGGACAGACACTGAGGAAAGCCAAACAATCATTAGCTCTTACTTCAAAAGCCTATATGCCACAAAAATTGAAAATCTAAATGAAAAAGACAATTTTTTGATCAATTTCACCTACCAAAGCTGAATGAAGACTAGGTAAACCAATTAAATAGTCCTATATCCCCTAAGAAAATAGAAGTAGTCATTAAAATCTCCCATGCAAAAAAAAGCCCAGGGTCAGATGGTTTCAGGGCAGAATTTTACCAGACCTTCAAAGAAGAGCTAACATCAATACTTTTCAAACTATTCCACAAAACAGAAGGAAGACTACCAAACTCATTCTATGAAGCCACAGTCACCTTGGTACCTAAACCACACAAAGACCCAACAAAGAAAGAGAATTTCAGGCCAATCTCCCTTATGAACATCAATGCAAAAATATTCAACAAAACACTTGCAAACTGAATCCAAGAACACATCAAGGCATTTTCCACTATTACTAAGTGGACTTCATCCCAAGTATGCAGGGATAGTTTAATATACAGAAATCTATCAATTTGATCTATCAAGGCACATACCTGAACAAAAATAAAGACAATATACAGCAAGCCTATAGCCAACATCAGACTAAAAGGAGAGAAACTTAAATCAATCCCACTGAAATCAGGGACAAGGCAAGGCTGCCCACTCTCTCCAAATCTCTTCAACATAGTTCTTGAAGTCCTAGCCAGAGCAATAAGACAATTAAAGGAGCTCAAGGTGATACAAATTGGAAATGAAGAAGTCAAAGTTTCACTATTCACAGATGATATGAGAGTATACCTGAGTGACCCCAAAAATCCTACCAGAAACTCCTTTAAACACCTTCAGCAAAGTGGCTGGATACAAAATTAACTCAAAAAAATCAGTAGCCCTCATGTATATAAAAGACAAAAAGGCTGAGAAAGAAATTACGGAAACAACACCATTCACAATAGCCACAAAGGACATAAAGTACCTTGGTGTGACCTTAACCAAGTAAGTCAAAGACTTGTAGAAAAGAAAAAAAAAAAAATCCAGTTTCTGAAGAAAGAATTAGAAAAAAATATCAGGAAATGAAAAGATCTCTCATGCTCATGGCTTGGTAGGATTAACATAGTAAAAATGGCCATCTTACCAAAAGCAATCTACAGATTTAATGCAATTCCCATCAAAATACCAACACAATTCTTTACAGACCTGGAAAGAAAGATTCTCAAGTTCATATGGAATAACAAGAAACCCAGAATTGCCAAAATGATCCTCTACAATAAAAGATCTTCTGGAGGTATCTCCATCCCTGATCTCAAGCTGTACTATAGAACAACAACACTAGAAACTGCATGGTATTGGCATAGAAACCGACTGGTGTATCAATAGAATGGAATAGAAGACCCAGAAATAAACTCACACACTTATGGACACCTGATTTTTGACAAAGATGCCAAAACCATACAATGGAAAAAAAGATAGCATCTTCAACAAATGGTGCTAGTCTAATTGGATGTCTAAATGTAGAAAAATGCAAATAGATCCATACTTATTACCCTGCACAAAACTAAAATCCAAGTGGATCAAAGATCTCAATATAAAACCAGACACACTAAACCTCTTAGAAGAAAAAGTGGGGAAGAGTTTTGAAATCATTGGCACTGAAAACAACTTCCTGAACAGAACATCAACAGCACAGGCTCTAAGATCAACAATCAATAAATGTGACCTCATGAAGCTCAAAATCTTCTGTAAAGCAAAGGACACTGTTTTCAGAACAAAACGACTACCTAAAGATTGGAAAATGATCTTCACCAACCCTTTATGTGCCAGAGAGCTAATATCCAGTATATATAAAGAACTCAAGAAGCTAAAAATCAACAAATCAAGTACTCCAATTAAAAAATGCAGAACAGAGCTAAACAGAGAATTTTCAATAAAGGAATATCGAATGGCAGAGAAACACTTAAAGAAATGTTCAAGGTCATTAGTCATCGGGGAAATGCAAATCAAAAGACCCTGAGATTTCACCTTACACCCTTTAGAATGGCTAAGATTAAAAACTCAAGAGACAACACATGCTGGAAAGGTTGTGGAGAAAGGGGAACCCTCCTCCACTGCTGGTGGGAATGTAAACTTGTTCAACCACTCTGGAAATCAATCTGGCGCTTCCTCAGACAACTGATGAAAGGTTAGATTTAATTCCTGGGGCTGCGGCAGAATCACAAGACCATATTCCTTTCAGAGCAGAGGGCTAGCCCAGAGGCTGGGGCAGAATCACAAGACCACATTCCTTTCAGATAATGGGCCAGCAGCAGTCCCCACCCAGATATACCTCAGGGTATGACTGAGGTCTCATGGCCCCTAAGAACTAGAGGTCAGATGTCTTCCAGGTAGCTAGGCCTGACCATTAGCAGTCTTGGTGCCTAAAATAGACCAATCATTTTAAAGATCAGCTTCCCTAGAGACCACCCCGCTTGTGTTTTGTTCCTCTTGCCCAATCCTGTAATACTAAGGCTTGTACTACCCCACTGGCGTTTTTGTTCCTTTAAAAACCTTGATCTCCTGGTGCTGGGGTGGCTTGCTTGTATGTCTTTCTAAAGGGCAACCCCCTGGCTTGAGCTTGTAATAAAAAGACCCTCGTGTGTTTTGCAACGGAGTCGATTCCTGTAGATCTTTTGGGGGCTCGTAAACTGGGTGTAACACTAGGAATAGGACTTCCTCAAGATCCAGCTATACCACTCCTAGGCATATATCCAAAAGAGCATCAAGTACACAATAAGGACATTTGCTCAGCTATGTGTGTAGGAGCTTTATTTGTAATAGCCAGAAGCTGGAAACAGATACCCCTCACCTGTGGAATGGATGCAGAAACTGTGGTACATCTATACAATGGAATATTACTCAGCAATAAAAAACAAGGAAATCATGAAATTTGCAGGTTAATGGTGGGAACTGGAAAAGTTCATCTTGAGTGAGCTGTCCCAGAAGCAGAAAGACGCAGATGGTATTGAAAGGTTCTAAAACTTAGAGTTAATTCCTGCGACTGGGGCAAAATCACAGTCCTTTCAGAGCAGAGTCCAGCAGCAGCCCCCTACCCAGATTAACCTTAGAGTGTGACTAGGGTCAAGTAGGACCTAAGAAAGCCCATGGAATGTGTTAACTCCCCCTTGCTACAGCCTAACCTGCACGTACGAGGGGTGGTCAGGTGTTCCCCAGGTAGCCAGACCTAACCGTTTGCAGTTTTGGTGCTTAAAAGCAAACCAATCATTTTAAAGGTCAGCTTCCCTAGACACCCTTTCACCCAATCCTGTAATGCCAAGACCTACATTTCCCTGCTTGCGTTTTGACCCCTTAAAAAATCCTGTTCCCCAGAGTTGGGGGTCGCTTGCCCCTTTTTCTTGTTAGGGCAGCCACCTAGCTCTAGTTTGTAATAAACGACCCTCATGTGTTTTACATCGGATTCAAAGCCTGTTGGTCTTTTGGGGACTCACGATCTGGGTATTTCAGTATATACTTACTCATATAGACAAATAATATAGGATAAACCTACTAAAATCTGTACACTTAAAGAAACTAATCAAGAGGGAGGACTCTTGCTAAAATGCTAAATCCCCATCCAGAAAGTCAAAGAGGATGGACATCAGAAGAAGGAGAAAACAGGGAACAAGTCAGGAGCCTGCCACCCTGCAGACTTTCAAAGCAGACGCTGAGACTCAAGGCCAACCTTTGGGCAGAGTGCATGGAATCTTATGAAAGATGTGGGAAATAGTAAGATCTGGAGAGGACAGGAACACCACAAGAGAGCAAAAGAACCAAAAAATCTGAGCACAGGAGTCTTTCCTGAGACTGATACTCGAAGCAAGTACCATGCATAGAGATAACCTAGAACCCCTACAGAGATGTAGCCCATGGCAGTTCAGTGTCCAAGTGGGTTCCATAGTAATGTGAATAGGGACTTTCTCTGACACGAACTGATTGGCCTGCTCTTTGTTCACCTCCCCCTGAGGGGGGAGAGCCTTACCAGGCCACAAAGGAAGACAATGCAATCACTCCTGATGTGACCTAGTAGGCCAGGATCAGAAGGAAGGAAAAGAAGACCTCCCCTATCTGTGGACTTGGAGAGGGGCACGTGTGGAGAAGTGGGAGAAAGGGAAGGATTGGGAGGGGAGTAGAGAGGGAACTACAGGGGGGATACAAAGTGAATAAAGTGTAATTAATAAAAAATTTTTAAAAAAGGAGGGCAACTTGGGAGTGGCTATTACAGCAGCTGCTTTGATATTTAAATCTCAGTGGAAAGACTGGTTTTACCAGGCCTTCACTGAAGTCAGGGAAGAATTTTCAAGTCCATCTCCTTTTGTTTGTGACAGCAGGTGGGAGAGCTTGTCAAAATCACACCTCTTGTTTAACCTCCTTGTAAATTTAACCATTTGTTCTGAGCTGTTTTTACTCTGGCTTAAAAGCACTCTGAAATAAAACCAGGGGCTGGTCAAGTCTGCTCTCCACCAGAGCTTCTTGGAAAGGTCCCATGTGTTGTGTGTTAGTTTATTAATTTTACTCCTCACTCCCAACTCAAGAACCATTCGACTCTGCTGGCAGGCTCTGGCAGCAACTTGATGGAGTCAATTTTCTCCTATTATGTAAATTTTGGGCATCCAACACAAGTCTGCAAGCTTTGCAGAAAGTCTTTATCTACTGAGAAATCTTGCTGTCTAATCTGTCAGTTTTTAAGGGATATTGCCATTACTTAGATTTTTTTAATAATTAAAATATTCCTTATTTAATTAGACTAACTTCTACTTGTCCTACTATAATTTTGTTTTATTTTTTTCAGTAAGTACTATTCTATGGGTGGATATTTTGTTAATAGATGAAATAATTTAATTTTATCATTCCTTTGTTCTGAATTTATTCTGTACCATCCATTCTGTCCCAACTTTGATCCTCACAATTTTACCTTTCACTATTTTTTCAAATTATCTATTTCTTGTTATTTCCTATAGATAATTTCCTAACCCAAAATAATGTATTGGGTCATTTTTGTAAACTTGTCACAAATCTTGGCATATCTGTGAAGAGTAAATTTCAGTTGCAGAAATACCTCCATACATCTGGCATGTAAAGGAGTCTATGTGGGCATTTTCTTCATTAATTACTGGTATGAGGTACCCAGCCTACTGTGCATAGTCTGGCATGTAAAGGCGTCTATGTGGGCATTTTCTTCATTAATTACTGGTATGAGGTACCCAGCCTACATAGTCTCATAGTGCATAGTCTCATCACTTGGCAGGTGGTCATGGTTTGCAGAAGGAAGCAGGCTGAAGAAGCCATGAAAAGTAACCCAAAAAGCAATCATCCTCCATGGATTCTGCTTCAATTCCTGCCTCCCAGATCTTTCTCTGGGTTCCTATCATAACTTCCTTCAGTGAACTGTGACCCAGGATACATTAGCCAAATAAACCATTTCCTCCCTGAGGTACTTTTGTTCATGGTCTATATCAGAGCATTAGAAGGGTGTTGCTTCATTGCTCTGTACTTCAATGGTTGACATTCTCTTTTCTCCCCATTTTTCCAGAACTTGTGGAAATGCTTTCTTCTTCTACACAAATACTCCTAAATGCTCCATCCACCAAGAACCCATTAACCCTTTATCAAGCCCTATTTTCTCTCTCACATTTATGAAAGTTTCTGGGGAAACCTTATTTCCTGCTTATGTGGACACAATTTTATTTCAAATAATATAAGGAAACTTTGTAACATAATTTGTGTTCTAAGTTTTTCACGTTAACTTTGATTTACAAGGTGATAACAAGGGTTCAGTAGTCTGAATGTAGTTATCTTATCAAAACCAACACATTGAGTAAGACAGGACAACTCCTGGGCATCACAACCCCCTTTCTAGTGCAAGAGCAGTATTTGCAAAGTCACTCTTGGAAGTACTGGGAATAAGTTTTTAGCAGAATGTCTTGATGGTAAAAATCAAGTTCATAATTTTAAACCAATGGGACTGACTTCATCATAGAATGTTGAAGCCCTACAGTTACCACCAGTAGAAGATTATCAAGAATATCAAGACATTACAACATCAGAAAAAAAGCTGTAGCCCTGCCAGCAGTCTGCTGTATGAAACCAGTA
This sequence comes from Psammomys obesus, assembly GCF_907164565.1. Lineage (NCBI taxonomy): Eukaryota > Metazoa > Chordata > Mammalia > Rodentia > Muridae > Psammomys > Psammomys obesus. Next base: position 4,829,891 of record NW_026585797.1, on the reverse strand, counting down.
TTCTTTTTGCTGAACAAATTCTCTTTTTAAAGAAAAACCTGGAGCTAGTAGTTCATTCTACATTTTACCTAGGCTGGTGCTTTATGAATAGTAAATAGAAAGTAAAGAATTCTTTCAGTAGTGCTCCCTCAAATTCTTTATCTCTTTCATATGTCTTCCGTAGTCTGAGAAAGCTGATGCCATGAAAAAGTTGTGACCTTTTCTATCAGATATAACCCCATGAAAGTTGATAACACACTAAATGCAAGGTTGTTGAGGAGAGAAAGGTTAAAATAATAAGAGCCACATACCCTGAACAAACGAATATTGTCTATCCTGCTTTCATTACTTTTACTCCCTGTGACAGAGATAAAATTAATTATTCTGAGATAGCAGAGAAGTATGTTTATTGAGTGTGACAAGCTAGATGCAATTCTGGATTGTACAATATTGTAATATTAAAGATCAAAGAACTTTTAATGGGTATCAAATGTAATTTTTAATTGAGCTCATTTATTACACACGTGAGCTGTGCTGAAGATTATTTTAAATTAAAAAATCAGCAAACAGGGTAACAATTAAAAAGTGTATCTAATAAGCTGAGTCTATTTCACTTAGATTTTCTTTAGGTTTGATACATGTTAAACAATTATGAATTACTTTTGCTGGAAGTTAAAAATTAATACATGAGCTCACATATTTGTCTTATTCTCTTTTGACCTTCAGCTGATTCCATAATACTCAATCTTCACCACAAAGACTTTGTTGATGCACTGTCTATGTGACACCATGGCATCTGAATGAAGGGTTTGCTATTTGCTCTCCAGATGCTTTGCCTTGCTGACTCCATCTGGATGCTTGGCCTTGTTCTTACAAACCATCTGGGCTGGCGGATACATTTTCTACTTTACATCCAGATGTTTTAGGAGTATGTGGACAAAGATTGTGTCAGTAAAATATAAATACAGAAAAATAAATAACATTGTGTAAGTAATTGAAGGAGTGACATCACCTCCTCAGTCATTTTCGTTGTAACGTAGAAAGTCTTTTCTGTTTATGTTCTGATTCTTATTTGAAAACATTCTTTGTCTTTAAAACTGTTGCCCTCTCCTTTCAACAGTGAATGACTACTGACTTAACTCCTCTTATCTAATAAAAAGCCTTCTTTTGGGATTTTATAATGTAGGTCTGGGAGGCCCAGGAGTTAATCCCTCTTCAGTGAAGGTGGGATTGAACACATCCTCACAGGAGTTGGCTGCCACCTTCCTCATGCAAGGACAAAGAAGGTTATTGTGATAAAGAGGGAAGCCACCAGAACCACTGCATTCAGTGCAGAATGGCTGTTTAAAAAAAAAAAAATCCAAGGATTGAATCAGGGTAACAGCTAGCCAAGAAGCTTAAATGATTTAAGTTACTTTATACACAGAGTAGATATAGATGATATTGCCTGTGCTTTCAGATAAAATTTCTCTAACCATGTTTCTAAAGGGAACAAAGGGAATAGGCTTTCACAAGATAGAAGTATACTGGAGTGCTACTGATTTTTTTTTTGAGTTAATTTTGTATCTGGCCACTTTGCTGAAGGTGTTTATCAGCTGTAGGAGTTTCCTGGTAGAGTTTTTGGGGTCACTCATGTATACTATCATATCATCTGCAAATAGTGATAATTTGACTTCTTCCTTTCCCATCTGTATCCCCTTGATCTCCTTCAACTGTCTTATTGCTCTAGCAAGGACTTCCAGCACTATGTTGAAGAGATATGGAGAGAGTGGGCAGCCTTGTCTTGTCCCTGATTTCCGTGAGATTGCTTTAAGTTTCTCTTCGTTCAGTTTGATGTTGGCTATAGGCTTGCTGTATATCACCTTTACTATGTTTAGATATGTGCCTTGTATCCCTGATCTCTCCAGTACTTTAAACATAAATGGATGTTGGATTTTGTCAAATGCTTTTTCAGCATCTAGGGAGATTATCATGTGGTTTTTTTCTTTCAGTTTGTTAATATGGTGGATCACATTGATGGATTTCCATATATTGAACCACCCCTGCATACCTGGGATGAAGCCGACTTGGTCATAGTGGATAATATTTTTGATGTGTTCTTGGATTCGGTTTGCAAGTATTTCGTTAAGTATTTTTGCATCAATGTTCATAAGGGAGATTGGCCTGAAATTCTCTTTCTTTGTTGAGTCTTTGTGAGGTTTAGGTACCAAGGTGATTGTGGCTTCATAGAATGAGTTTGGTAATGTTCCTTCTGTTTCTATTTTGTGGAAAAGTTTGAAGAGAATTGGAGTTAGCTCTTCTTTGAAGGTCTGATAGAATTCTGCGCTGAAGCCATCTGGTCCTGGGCTTAGAAGCACTTAAAGAAATGCTCAACCTCATTAGCCATTAGGGAAATGCAAATCAAAACAACCCTGAGATTTCACCTTACACCCATCAGAATGGCCAAGATGAAAATCTCAAGGGACAACACATGCTGGAGAGGTTGTGGAGAAAGGGGAATCCTCCATTGCTGGTGGGAATGTAAACTGGTACAACCACTCTGGAAATTAATCTGGCACTTTCTCAGACATCTAGGAATAGCTTTTCCTCAAGATCCAGCTCCTAGGTATTTATCCAAAAGAGGCGCAAGTACACAAAAAGGACATTTGCTCAACCATGTTTGTAGCAGCTTTATTTGTAATAGCCAGAAGCTGGAAACAGCCCAGATGGCCCTCAACTGAAGAATGGATGCAGAAACTGTGGTACATCTATACAATGGAGTATTACTCAGCAATGAAAAATAAGGAAATCATGAAATTTGCAGGTAAATGGTGGGACCTGGAAAGGATCATCCTGAGTGAGTTGTCCCAGAAGCAAAAAGACACACATGGTATATACTCATTTATATAAACATACAACATAGAATAAACCCACTAAAATCTGTACAGCTAAATAAACTAAGCAAAAGAGAGGACCCTAACTAAAATGTTCAATCCCCATCCTGAAAGGCAAAGAGGATGGACATCAGAAGATAAAGAAAATAGAAAACAACCTCAGAACCTGTTACAGAGGGCCTCTGAAAGCCAGAAGAAAACAGGAAACAACCTTGGAACCTCCCACAGAGGGCCTCTGAAAGCCTCTGCAGTATAGACTGTCAAAGCAGATGCTGAGCCTGATGGCCAACTGATGGGCAGAGTGAATGGAATTTGATGTAAGAAGTGGGAAATAGTAAGAGCTGGAGGGGACGGGAACTCCACAAGGAGAGCAACAGAACAAGATAATTTGAACACAGGGAACTTCCCAGAGACTCATACTCCAACCAAGGACTATTCATGGAGATGACCTGGAACCCCTGCACAGGTGTAGCCCATGGCAGTTCAGTGTCCAAGTGGGTTACATAGTAATGGGAAGAGGGACTGCCTCTGACATAATCTGATTGGCCTGCTTGTTGATCACTTCCCCCTGAGGGGGGAGCAGCCTTACCAGGCCACAGTAGAGGACAATGCAGCCACTTTTGATGAGAACTGATAGACTAAGATCAGAAAGAAGAGGAGAACCTCCCCTATCAGTGGACTTGGAGAGTGGCATGCATGCAGAAAGGGGAGGGAGGGTGGGATTGGGAGGGGAGGAGGGAGGGGCTTATGGGGGGATACAAAATGAATAAAGTGTAATTAATAAAAAAAAGAAAAGAAAAAAAAGAGGTATACTGACTAATATGTTATTTATGTCTCTTTGTGTTGTTGGATGCAGATAGGGAACCCTATTCCTGTTTTCTGTTGGTAAAAAATTCTTTTTTCAATAAAAGTAATATTTTGTATGTGCCACTGACTGTGGGTCTTTGATCTGTATCTGTACAACATAGGAAAGATTATATATGTAAATACACACACACACACACACACACACACACAGAGAAAGATGGGGTGGCGAAATGGGAAAGGGAAATACAAAAAGAAGAAATGATTTTTGGGCCATTTTTTTAACTACAAAAATGTCAAATTCTGCTTTAATGAAGACAGTATTATTAACATATATCAGTTTTATATAATCTTTGTTTCTGTGGTGTAGAAAGATGTACTACTTTACACTGATTCCTTTTAAGTTCTCACAAGTACACGTATAGAAAGCATTTTAGCTAATCCTGCTCTGATAGAAAAGGGTTCCAGTTTTTCCTTCGTCAGTGTTGTTGTTTGTAGCCTTATTACATTAAGGAACATTCCTTCCATATCTAATTTTTTCAAAATATTTATATTCAAATGAGATTGGATTTTACTAGTGGCTTTTATGCATCCACTTTGATCATATACATTCTTTCCTTTCTTCGTCTGATGTGATGTAACGGGTTTTTCAACTGTATATGTTGTCTCTAGGAAGGTCTTGGAGAGCATTCCTGTCAATATGGTATTGAATTGAGTTTGACAGTATACCATTAAAGAACGTTGTACACTTTTTAAGTATATTTCTCTGTAGATTCATGTTATGTTTGTATTTTAATTTCTCTGGTTTCAATGTCAGACCATTTTATCCTGATTGTTAGCCAAGGTAATCAAAATCATTTCTAAGTCACACACACACACACTCACACACACACACAAACACACACTCATGCACTATACAAGAGTATGTGTATAGGCCTATATATAGCTCATGTATGTATTTTATATATACTATAATCTATATTTTACATATATCATATATATTTCATTCATTTATTTCCACTTTTATCAAGGATGATAATAAAATGCAGTTGCCCTTATTTTACATCAGCTACTCTCTGTGTGATAAAGAAAAATCATATCATAGATTTTGAAATATGATGCATCCCATGAGCTTCCTGGTTATTGGGAAATCTCTGGCCAAGATGGGAGATGTCTGTTGGATTTGGCATAAGGAAAGCAGTAGTTGCCTTTGCCTGTTATTTATTCATTAGACAAATACAATGTTGTGTATTGTAAAATAGTCTGAACTTAAGATTTTACTGTGAGCAAATAATGTAAAACAAGCCTTTAATACATTTAAAATATTGATTAACTGACAAAAATAATTGTGCGTATTTATTTAAATAAAAGTTGTTAAAATTTGATCTTGTTTTTTATGTAAGTTCTGGAAAATATAAAATGAAGTGTGGAATTAATACATCATCTTGTATTTCTTTTAGTGTTTATAAAGATTATGAGTACCCATCCATTCATGCTATCGTTTTGAAATTGCTTTCCTATATAACTGAGGTTAGCTGTAAATATTCAGTGTAACTTAGAAAAGCCTCACCATCCTCCTTATTCAACTTTCAAAGCACCAAATGCATAGGTATGTGCCACTCTCTTAGTTCACCTAAATGTTTAAAATATATTTCTACATGACATAATGTTCTGATCAAAAAATGACAGCCCATGTAATGATTGAGCTAAAATTCCTATTGTCCAGTGTCATGAGACACTAACTTCACCATGCCACGTCTCCCCATGTTTGTAGTGAGGCTGATGTACACAAGCATGCACTGTTTGACATACAAACAAAGTTTGTGTGTCTGTGTTGAACATACAATTTAACATACAGGTGAACATATTTAACATGGCAGGTGATTATGTCAGTAGTTAATGCACTTGGTACTTACATGTAGTCTGTACATATTAACTTTTGAAGGTGATAGCCCATGCCGAACAGTGTGTTCTGTTAAGCTGGTTACAGCCTCATAACTTCTGTGCTGGTGTGCTGATTGTATACCTTTCTCTTATTCTTGACTCTTTCATATACTTTCCTTTATAATGGACACAATTCATACAACACTCATTCTTAGTGTTGAGTATGAGAAGTCAGGGTAAATTTCCATTGTAAAATCACATTTAGGAGTAATTTAGACAGGTAAAAATGGGATTACTACTACTCAGTTAGATGTGTCCTTTTGTACCTGAGATTACCAGAGAAGCCAGGAATGAGACATAAGTTGCTAACTGAATGTCTTACACCTGAAGGACTTACACCAGAGACGTAGAGACTGATCCAAAATCAAACTAAAGGTAAGGCAGATATCTTGATCAGTGTCAACAAAACCACAGCAAAAGAAATACGATTATGGAATTAAGAAAAAAATGCTGGACCTGCAGATGAAATTGAAATTTTTGTTGTAGCATTAAGTACTTCAAGAATCATTACTCATTACATAATGTGAATGACAAAATAAGTAGTAAGTCTACTAGCCCAGGTATCGAAGAAGGTGTAGAATTTTGAAATTCTTGACACTCAGAACATGGAGTCTTATATGCTAGAGGACATTTTTGAAATGGATGAGATCACTATGCTGGAACTGGGTAGCTAAAAGAAAGCAGAGTCAAGGCCAGACTTTGAGGGTTTTTTTTTTTTTTTTCATTTTTCACAATAGTTTTATTTGGAAGCAATGTGACAGATTGTTAACAAAATCCCTGCTGCCACAAGAACCCAGGGGCCTCAAAAGCATCTCACTAAGCACACACATGCTGTAGTTTTCTACAGAAGCACTAACTATCTAGGAATAAATAAGCCTCTCTCCTAGAGTGCTCTCTTGAACTGCTGTGTCAGCAAAGCAGGCATGTACTGTTTGGAAAACAATATTCCTCTGTGGATTTTGCATATGATTGGTAATGACCCATATACAGAAGTTTTACTGATAAGCTTCATTCCAGTATCAAGCTGCTTTTTTCCCCCTCAAACACCATGTCTTTTATACAACTAATGGAACAGTAATTGAAGAATTTTTGAATCTGCTGCTACATTACCCAAAGAAAATGCTGAAAATCTACTGACTCAGTTCTTGATTACAGTAGAAATTAGGCTCAGGCTTATGGTGGTGGCATAAAAGGGCACATTCATGACCTTTGTAGCAGAGGCTCAGGAGATTCGTTATCACATCAACGTGTTTTTTAAGGATGAGGAGGAAGTAAAAATCTATAGGCTACAGTGAAACAAAAACTTCTAGCCTGGAGTTCATAAGGGTAAACTGAGGACTCCAAATAGCTGGATAGATTGGGCAACTATGGTAGAAAAAAAGAAATTGGAGAAAAATAAAACTGAAAAGGGGGAGAAAAACTTCATAGAGAAGGATTTTGAAGATTTTGAAAATGTCAGAAAGTCCTTAGAAACCTCCACAATCTGCAATGGAAAAGTTTTGAGAAACTTTTGAAACTCCCAGCATTGAGAAAAGTAGATACACTCCACCATTCTTAATCCAGAATCTATCATCTGTTGATAACCAAAGAACTAAATAAGTTAAAAAGCAACAAATCAAGTAATTCAATTAAAAAATGGGGTGCAGAGGTAAACAGAGAATTCTCGCTAGAGGAATATAGAATGACAGAGAAACACTTAAAGAAATACCCAACGTCCTTAGCCATCAGGGAGATGCAAATCAAAACAACCCTGAGAGTTCATCTTACACCCATAAGAATGGCTAAGATCAAAAATTCAAGTGACAACACATGTTGGATAGGATGTGGAGAAAGGAGAACCCTTCTCCATTGCTGGTGGGAAGGTAAACTTGTATAACAGTTTAGGAAATCAATCTGGCACTTTCTCAGACAATTAGGACTAGTGCTTTCTCAAGATCCAGCTATACCACTCCTAGGCATATATCCAAAATATGCTCAAGTACACAACAAGAACATTAGCTCAACTATGTTTGTTGCAGCTTTACTTGTAATAGCCAGAACCTGGAAACAACCCAGATGTTCCTCAACAGAGGAATGGATACAGAAATTGTGGTACTTTTATACAATGGAATACTACTCAGCAATTAAAAGCAAAGAAATCATGAAATTTGCAGGCAAATGGTGGGAACTAGAAAAGATCATCCTGAGTGAGGTGTTTCAGAAAGACACACATGGTATATACTCACTTATAAGTGGATACTAGACATATAATATAGGATATACATACAGAAATCTGTATACCTAAAGAGGCTGAGCTAGAAGGAAGACCCTGGGCAAGATGATCAATCCTTACTCAGAAAGGCAAAAGGGACAGACATTTGAAAAAGGAGAAAACAGGAAATAGGAGCCTACCATAGAGGGCCTCTAAAAGACTCTACCCAGCAGTGTATCGAAGCAGATACTGAAGCTCATAACCAAACAGAGTGTAGGGAATCTTATGAAGGAAGGGGGAGACAGTAAAACCTGGAGAGGATGTGAGCTCTATAAGGAGAGCAACAGAACCAAAATATCTGGGCACCGGGGCCTTTTCTGAGACTGATACTCCAATGAAGGACTATTCATAGATATAACGTAGAACCCCTGATCAGATATAGCCCATGACAACTCAGTATCCAAGTGGGTATCCTAGTAACGGGAACAGGCACTGTTTCTGACATGAACTAGATGGCTAGCTCTTTGATTGCCTCTCCCTAATGGGAGAGTGGCAGCCTTACCAGGCCACAGAGGAGGACAATGCAGCCATTTCTGATAAGACCTGATAAGCTAGGGTCAGATGGAAGGGGAGGAAGACCTCCCCTATTGGTAGACTTGGAGAGGAGCGTAGGAGGAGATGAGGGATTGAGGGTGGGATTGGGAGGGAATGAGGGAGGAGACTACAGCTGGGACACAAAGTGAATAAACTGTAATTAATATAAAAAATAAAATTTATTTAAGAAAAGAATCATCAGAGAATATAACTACCCTTGAAAAAAACTTGCTGCTCCTCATTTAATATATGACACCAATATTTTGTCATAGCAATAGAATTTAAATTTTTGTAGTTGAGTGTGGTTATGAAAAATAATATCAATAATGTAAATAAATATTTTGTTGTGCTAAATCCAAATGTAACTGGGTCATTTCATTATTTCATCACCACATATGATGAAAAATTAATATTTAAAGATTAAAAAAATAGTTTTCTTCAATGGAGACTCACTGGCAATGTAAAACATTCTTAACGGCAGGTCCCAAGCCCAGAAATATATGATCAAAACAACATGAACTCAGCGATATCGTTGGAGGTGTTTTGTTCTGCAATGTTTTGACAGGGCATTTCTCCCCTCCACCCCTTTGCCTCTCTTTCTCTTTCTTTCAAAGTACTTACAGGTACTTTGCTTGCATACGCTGGCTTCCAGTTTTATGTTTTTATTGGATTCCTTTGTGTTTCTGCATCTGTGTTTTTCAGGCCTTTTCCTGTTGTTTTATTGCATTTTAGCCGTCTTGTTTTTGTCTTATCTTATTTTATTATTATTCTTTAAATGCCTGTTTGTTTTCTAATGAAAGGGAGAAAGAATATCAAATTTCATTGGAGAGGATCTTGTAGGAGTTGGGTGAAACCATATCAGAATGTAGTGTGTGAAGAGGGTCTGTTTCAATAAAAATGTTTAAGTTATTTGTTAATAGAAAAGAATGCCAATAATAACTTGCAAGTTATGTATGATATAAAGTTATATAAAGAAAATTGACATGTAGCATATTTCTACTGTATATTTCTGAAGAGTTTCTCTTTCTCTGCAGGAAACACCATTTCCACAGAAATTACAATGCAGTGCATTTCACTGCTCCTGTACTTTGGGAGATGTAAAGGTAGAGAGGATCTTTTAAATACCAAGGATAATAAGTGTTTGTATCTGTTTTTAATAAAATAATGAAAGTTAGAAAAAATGAGTAGTAAATACTTTTATAATAATGACTTAGAAAAAAATAGATTCTTTTTCAATTTCCCATCATGCACTCCAGTTTCGTTCACTTCCCAGTCCTTCCAGATCCCTGGAAGCTGTGGTGTGCTGCACAGTGTAACACACTGTGTTTGCTTTTCTCCAAACAGCTCACTTGCAAATGTTTATTGCAATGAGTCATTGGTCTGATTTAAAGCCCCTGATTTCGGCAACACCTACAGTACTGGATAATCACCAAAAATCCTCCCAGAAATCCTGCTGTTTCCTTGAGTAAGTGAGATCCTGCTGCTTTGGTTCTGTAGGACCAACCTCTTCACATAAGCCAGAAGCCCATAGATGGAATAGACGTTGGGATGGGACAACTCAAATCTCTGGATTGGGCTTGGTTATAGCTGAGTTGGTCAGCTGTCTGTACTGCCCAAGCAAGGAGCATAGTCTGCTCTCCTCTGCTTCCACTACTAAGGACAGGTCTCCAGTTGGGTAGAACTAATTCTCCCACACTCAGGCCCCCAGGGCCAGCTTTCTTGGGTTGCCCAAGTGAGGGGCAGGACCCGCTCTCCAGAGTGTCATAGCTGTTGAGAGGCATTATGACAATCTGAGCCAGCTCTCCCACCCCACTTCCCCAGGCCAGGTCTTCAGTGCTGCCCATGTGAGGGGTGGAGCTGGCTTTCACATGTTCCACAGCTGGCAAGTGAGAATAAAGATTTAAAGAATCTTTATTATATCTATTTTTCTTGCTATACGATGTATTCTAAACTAATGCTACAAGAACAGAAAGATTTAAAAAAACTCAAATATTCAAAAAGGGTAAGCAGATGGTAAGATATTACTCAAGAAATAAAATTATTCTCATGATTTTATTATGGTCAATATACATAATGATCCCTAGTCTTGTACAGTAATAGCATATAGTAGTGCACATTTCACAGCAATATTCAGCAATGTCCCAATGTAATGTACAACAATACAATTTGGTTTAATGTGCATTAATACTGTGCAGACTAGTAATATAGTACGGAGTACTGTAAACTAATACAATCTAGAGTCATGGACAGTAAATAATTCAGTCTAAAGTAGTATATAGTATCACAGTGTGGAGAAGTGAGTAATAATAGAGATAAGAGTAATAGATGGTAATTGAGCCTGGGGTACTGGACAGTAATTGAGTGTGAATTAACATACAGAAATGCAGGCTAGAGTAGAGGACAGTAGCAGTATGGAGTGGCATACCACAGTAGAGTCCATATCATTTCTAAGAATGCAGTCTGGGATGGTGAATAGTAATACTGTCTGTAGTAATTTGCACAATGCAGTCTGTACCAGTATACAACGATGTCTGCAGGCGAGAACAATAAAGTTTTACTATTCCACATTTATTTTCTCTTCACTGACTTGCTCATGTAGTTCCTAATCCATTGAGCTCAATTTAAAAGCGTGTTCTACCGGTGTTAACAGAAAAAGAAGCTAAGACAGAAAAGCATTAGTTTCTCTAGAATTCAAGTAAGAAGTAACCAAAAAATAAGCTATATTTTCTGCATGGAAGAAAAGTAATGGATTTGGGATTTATTCTAAATTTCTACCTAGAATCAGTTGGAATTGATCAGAAAATACGGTTGAGTAAGATGGAAGAATTAAGGATTGTACTCTGACTGGGAAAATGCAGTATTATAGGATAGTCTTTAGTTGAGAGGCAATAAAGCTCCACAAAAAGGCACAGGAACTGATGTGGATGTTAAATAATAGAAAACTTTTAACTGAAATTTGATTTCTGTGAGCTTAACGTGTTCTGACACATTATAAAGTATTAAGTAAATTAAAATAATATTGATAATTCATCTAATATATTTATTTTTCAAAAGTGTTATGCTTTCCATAACTGAATTTAATTATAGAATTGAGTAGTCATTTGCATGTGACCTAAATAGATTTGCACAAAACACAACTCATCTTGATTACAAGCTTGACAAAGCTTTTAATGCATAAGAGTCAATACTCAGATATGCTTGGTGATCATTTACAATGTTAATAGAACAGGCACGCAATGGTTAGACAGAGAATTTAAATGCTACTTGTTATAGTAAAGGCTCAGAGATAGAGCTCACAACTTTCCGAGGTTTTAGTAGATGTTGGAGACAGAGATGAGGCCCATATTCTTTCTTATATCTTTTAATGTTTATCTTCAAACAGGTATCAATGACTTTCCCATTGGCTTGGAAGTCATATGTCTGTTCTCAATGAACTATGGGGCTATATTTTTCTTTCTGGTACATGGTTTCTAACTATTTTGAAGTACATGTTCTTTTTAAAATATGATATAAAGCCATGAGCTATTTCCTCAGCGAGACCATTCCATTATACTTAAAAGAATGTCTGCAATTGCTGAAGTACATTCTCCTTTAACAAACTGTAAAGATACCCGTATATTACTTTGGCATTTGACAGCTCAGTGAGCAGCAATGTGAAGGGCCCACATGTTTTGGAGGTGTGTAGCTCGAATCCCATTTCCTTACCAGCCATCATGATCAGTTGTACAGGGAATTTGCCTCTTCCAAGATCAGAGCGTGCTGTCTCAGGGAACTCACTGAATCTTAGAGAGTCAGAACGTTGCCAAGGTCACCTGCTAACAATTGCAATTGACCCTGGCACTTTATATTCTACAGCCACCAAAATCCTACTCCTCATGTTAGCAGCTATACCCTCACACATTCCACTAACACCCCTCAACACCCTCAGCAATAGGCCGTAAGCTAGAGGCAATGAATCCCCTAGCCTAACTTAGATGATGTCTGCTTTCCACACACAAACTGGTAACAACTAGCCCTAAATTTTTTATATTTTTAATTTCCTATGGATACTTAAATATATATTATATCAATAAGGTTCATACTTTGGCTTCTTCTCAAAATTGTACATGTAGAAAAATATTAGAACCAAAGTTCAATGTTTTTTTTTTTTTTTCTGAAAAAACATGTGATCCAGGTGAATGCAGGCTCTGCTTTGCATTCACCCTTGGTTTTTAGTAGGTGCTGAAATACAATTTTTCTTTTATTAATTAAGTTTTATGTTTTTTAACATTAATTGCATTTTATTCGCTTTGTATCCCAGCTGTAGCCCTCTCCCTTATTCTCTCCCAATCCTCCACTCCCTCCCTCATCTCCTCCCATGCTCCTCTCTAAGCCCATTGATAGGAGAGGTCCTCTTCCCCTTCTATCTGACCCTAACTTTTCAGGTCTCATCAAGACTGGCTGCAATGTCCTCATCCGTGGCCTGGCAAGGCTCATCCTCCTTCGGCGGGGGGAGGGTCAAAGAGACAGCCACTGAGTCCTTGTTCTCCATACTAAGATACCCACTTGAATACAGAGCTGCCATGGGCTACGTCTGAGAAAGGGTTCTAAGTCATATCCATGAATGGACCTTATTTGGAGTATCAGTTTCAGAAAAGAACCCTGTGCCCAGATATTTTGGTGCTGTTGCTCTCCTTGTGGAGCTCCTGTCCTCTCAAGGTCTTACTGACTCTCCTTTCATATGATTCCCTGAACTCTGCCCAAAGTTTGGCTATGAATCTCAGCATCTGCTTTGATACACTGCTAGATAGAGTCTTTCAGAGGCCCTCCGTGATAGGCTTCTGTCCTGTTTCTTGTTTTCTCCTTCTTCCAATGTCCAGCCATTTGTCTTTCTGAGTGAGGACTGATCATCATACCCAGGGTCCTCTTTCTTGTTTATCTTCTTTGGTTGTATAGATTTTAGAATGTTTATCCTATCTTATAGGTCTAGTATCTGCTTATAAGTGAGTATATGCCATGTATGTCTGTTTCTGGGATATCTCACTCAGGATGATCTTTTCTAGCTCCCACCATTTGCCTGAAAATTTCATGATTTCCTTGTTTTTGATTGCTGAGTAGTATTCAAATGTAAATGTACCACAATTTCTGTATCTATTTCTCCATAGCCAGAACCTAGAAACAACCCAGATGTTTCCAGGTTCTGGAAATTACAAGTAAAGCTGGTACAAACATAGTTGAGCAAATGTCCTTGTTGTGTACTTGAGCATATTTTGGGCATATGCCTAGGAGTGGTATAGCTGGATCTTGAGAAAGCACTATTCCTAGTTGTCTGAGAAAGCGCCAGATTGAATTCCAAAGTGGTTGTACCAGTTTACCTTCCCACCAGCAATGGAGAAGGGTTCTCCTTTCTCCACATCCTATCCAACATGTGTTGTAACTTGAATTTTTGATCTTAGCCATTCTTATGGGTGTAAGATGAAATCTCAGGGTTGTTTTGATTTGCATCTCCCTGATGGCTAAGGATGTTGAACATTTCTTTAAGTGTTTCTCTGCCATTCTATATTCCTTTGCAGAGAATTCTCAGTTCAGCTCAGTAACCCATTTTTTAATTGGATTACTTGATTTGTTGCTTTTTTAACTTTATTAGTACTTTATATATTCTGGTTATTAACCCTCTGTCAGATACAGGGTTGGTGAAGGTCCTTTCCCAAAATCTAGGCAACTAGCCCTAAAATTTAACACTAAGTATTTCTAGAATTTAAAAAGACTGAAGATGGAGGGAACATGTGTCAACATATTCAAAACTATATATAACAAATACACACACAATATCATGCTAAATGGAGAAAATTCAAAGCATTCTTACTATAATTAGGAACAATGTAAGGGTATCAACATTTTTTATCTTATTCAAAATAATGCTTGAAGTTCTATGATAGTGACACTAGAGAAGGAAAAATAAAACTGATGCAAACAGAAAAAAATGGAATCAAAATTTCTGTTTAGAGAACTTACTGTATATGAGTGATGCTAACAACTTTACCAGACAACTCTTAGAGCTGATAGACACTTTCATTAAAATGTCAAGATACTCAATTAACATACAAAAATCAGTAACATTCTTATATACCCAATGACAAACATGCAAAAGAACTTGGGAAACAGTTCCATTCATACTTCCTCACAAGAAAAAGACTAGGAAACAAACATAACCAGGATATGAAAGAAATCTGCAATGAAAACTTTAAACATTGAAGAAAATTAAGAAGATATAAGAACATTGAATGACATCCATGAATTAGAAGGATCTGTATTGTGAAAATAGCCACAATGCAAAAAGAATTTCATGTTTTCAATGCAATCCCAACGGCAAACCCAGCACAAACTTGTTCATAAATTTAATACATCTTAAAATTCATATGGAAGCAAAATAAATCTTTAGGAATTAAAGAAACTGTTGTCATGAAGAATAATGATGTAAGGTTCACCATGCTCATTTTAAAGTTATAATACAGAATCACAGTAGTAAAACCAGCAATATTATTACATAGTAGAAAATTACACAATGGAAAAGACCCAGATACAATTTCCTATAACTTCAACTTCACGATCTATGACAGAGACTCCAAAAATGCATTCTGGAGTAAAGACAGCATCTTCAGCAAATGATAATCAGAAAACTTGGTGTCTACATGTAGTAGAATTCAACTACATACCTATCTCTTAGCATAAAAACTAACTCCAAATGGGTCAAAGATTTCAATATAGAACCTGAAATGGCTAGTAAAAAAAAACACATAGAATAATATGCAAGAAATAAGAATACTTTTGATTGTTAATTCCTTACTTAACTAATATACTGTTAAGAAAATTTTAAAACAATTGTTTAATTTTTATTTATGTGTTCATGTGTATCTCTCTGTGTATACAAACAAATATGTGTTCAGGTATTCATGGAGGCTCCCAGAGCTACAGTTATAGCCAATTGTGAGCCATCTAATATGGGTTCTGAGAAACAAACTCAGGTTCTCTTGAGGAGTACAAAGCACTCTTAACCATTAAGCCATCTTTTTAGAAACTTGTGTGTACATTTTTCAAAACAAGCAATTTCAGACACTATATATTGGTGTTTTTTGACTATTGGAATTCTTTGATTGTTGAAACCAAGCTCAACTCTCATGCTTACTTCTAACATAATATTTTTTATCTATTTATTTAATCACTTTGCAGCCTGATTCCAGGCCCCTCCCTCATCTCCTCCCTCCCAGTCCCACCCTCAGGCCCCTCCCCTGATTCTCCCCCTTTCTTCTCAGAAAAGGGGAGGGCCCCAAGGGGTACCAACCTACCCTGGCATGTCAAGTCACAGCAGGACTAAGTGCAACGTCTCCCACTGAGGCCAGACAAGGCAACCTAGCTAGGAAAAAGAGATCCAAAGGCAGAGAACAGAGTCAGAGACAGTTCATACTCACATTGTTAGGGGACCCACATGATGACAAAGCTGCACATCTGCTCAGTCTAAGTTCAGCCTGTGTATGCTCTTCAGTGGGTGGCTCAGTTTCTGTGAGCTCTCATGGGCCCAAGTTAGTTTTCTCTGAAGGTCTTGTTGTGTTCTTGATCCTCTGGCTTCCTCTATCATTCATTCCACTCATACACAAAACTTCAAGAGCACAACCTATTGTGGGTCTCTACATATGCTTCTACCAGCTGCTCAATGAAGCTTCTTAGAAGACAGTTAGACTCCTGTCTGCAAGCATAGCAGAGTATCATTAACGGTATCAGCCTGGGTATCTCCCAGGGGGTAGGACTCACGTTGGCCAGTCATTGCTTTGTTTCTCCCTCAATCTCTGCTCCATCTTAATCCCTACACTTCTTGTAGGCAAGACAAATTGAGTTGAAGTTTTATGAGGGGGTTGATATCCTCCTCTCTCAATTGGAAGTCTCACCTGGCTACAGGGAGGATGACTTAAGTTTCATATTCCCCATTGCTAGGAATCTCAGCTGGCGTCACCCCCATAGACTCTAGAGAACCTCCTTTGTGCCAGAGATGACTTTCCCACCAATTTCTGTTTTCTCTCTCAGTCCTCAACTCTCTACACACCTGCTCTCCACCCCTGTTGCCCTTCCTACCTCCTCTTATACCCAGTATCCTCCCTCCATCTACTTTAGATGTCCATTTTATTTCTTCTTCTGAGTGAGATTCAAACATCCTCCCTTGCACCTTATATATATATATATTTTTTTTTTCAGAATCAGAAAATTCTATTTGTTTATTTGAGCATTTTATATTCCCAGCATCCTCCCTTAGACCTATTATATATATTTTTTCAGAATCAGGACATTTTGTTTGTTTATTTATTGATTGACTGAATGATTGATTTAATCATTTTACAATCTATCCTAGCCTCCTCCATCCTGTCCTCCATGTCTCACCCTCATGTCCCCTCTACCACCATTTCCCCCTCTCTTTCTTCTCATTACTGTTTTTATTTCCTCAGAGGAGGGGATGAGATGAGAGCCAGACACAAGTGTTTTTATCTTGATCTGAAATCCTGCTGACTAGTTTAACTTGGCTCTTCTGGCCTGAGATGACTGAGTCAAACTAGCTTCTCTTGACTTCTGACTGAATTGCTTTGCCTGGTCTCAAATTAATTCTGGCAATAAGTGTTAATTCTCTGTCTTCTTATCATTCTCTGGCTCATTCTGTTTTCACCTGTGTCAAATTGTTCTCTCTGCCAATTGTCTTTGCAAAACTGTTTTGGTAATCAACACTCATAAAAACCCCTCTTCTCTCAAAAAAAAAAAAAAAAGACAGGAATAAGTTTTGAAGAAATTGACTATCTTATTATTTAACAGAGATATGGAATTGAATTTTTTCATATATTTTAAAATTTTATTTATTTTTTTAATAATTACAATTTATTCACTATTTATCCCAGCTATAGCTGCCTCCCTCATCCCTTCCCAATCCCATCCTCCATCCCTCTTCTTCTATGCTCTTCCCACAGTCCACTGATAAAGGAGGCCCTCCTCCCCTTCCATCTAACCCTAGTCTATCAGGTCTCATCAGACTGGCAGCATTGTCTTCCTCTGTGGCCTGATAAGGCTGTTCCTCCATTAGGGGGAGGTGATTAAAGAGCCAGCACCTGAGTTAATGTTTGAGACAGTCCCTGTTCCCATTACTAGGGAATCCTTTTGGGCTACATCTGAGCAGGGGTTATAGGTTATCTTGATGAATGGTTCTTGTTTGGAGTATCAGTCTCAGAAAAGACCTCTGTGTCCAGATTTTTTGGTTCTGTTGCTCTCTTTGTGGAGCTCCTGTCCTCTCCAGTTGTTTCTATCTCCTTCTTCTTTCATAAGATTCCCTGCACTCTGCCCAAAGTTTGGCTATGAATCTCAGCATCTGCTTTGATACACTGATGGGTAGAGCCTTTCAGAGGCCCTCTGTGGTAGGTTTCTGTCTTGTTCCCTGTTTTTTTCACTATTCCAATGTCTCTCCCATTTGCCTTTCTGAAGGAGGACTGAGCATCTTACTCAGGACCCTTCTTGATTAGCTTCTTTAGGTGTACAGATTTTTATATGATTATACTATATTACATGTCTAATACTCACTTATAAGTGAGTATATGCCATGTATGTCTTTCTGTTTCTGGGATACCTCACTCAGGATGATCTTCTCTAGTCCCCACCTTTTGCCTGCAAAATTCATGATTTCTTTGTTTTTAATTGCGGAGTAGTATTCCATTGTGTAAAAGTATCACAATTTCTGTATCCATTCCTCTGTTGAGGAACATCTGGCTTGTTTCCAGCTTCTGGCTATTACAGATAAAGCTGCTACAAACATGGTTGAGCTAATGTCCTTATTGTGTACTTGAGCAACTTTTGGATATATGCCTAGGAGTGGTATAGCAGGATCTTGAGGAAGATCTATTCCTAATTGTCTGAGAAAGTGCCAGATTGATTTCCAAAGTGGTTGTACAAATTTACCTTCCCACCAGCAATGGAGGAGGGTTCCCCTTTCTCCACATCCTATCCAACATATGTTGTCACTTGAATTTTTGATCTTAGCCATTCTGATGGGTGTAAGGTGAAATCTCAGGGTCTCTTTTAAGAATTTGAATGGAGGAGCTGGAGAGATGGCTGACAGGTTAAGAGTGCTCATTATAAGCCCCTGTTGGAGTGGGTTAGTTTTCTCTATTGGCCTTCTTGTGGGGTTTCTGACTTCTCCAGGTACTTCCATCTTTCTCCCCACATGTCCAAAAGATCCTCGGTTTTCCTGTGCCTGGTTGCAAGTCCCAGCATCTATCTCAATCCATGCTTGTTTGACTCTCCTAAATGACAGTCAAGTTAGGCTCTTGTCTAAAATCATAGCAGAGCATCATTAATATTGTTGGCTCTCTACTGTGGGGTGGGTCTCAGATTGGACCAATCATCGGTTGGACGTATGTGGCCAATGAGAAGCTTGGTCTTCATGTGGGTCTCTTGGTGGGTGGGGCTGGGTTAGCGGTCTCTTCCATGGACTGTATTGCGTGCTCTTCGATCAGGCCTGCTTTGTTTGTTATCATTGGCTGAAGATATGTTAAGTCCAGATGTGACTTGATGTGTTGGGGAAAGTTTATAGTGGGGAAAGGGGTTCCTGTTTTCTTGGGGGAAAAAGAGAGAGGAAGGGAGGAGGACTGGGAAGAAAGGAGGGAAGGTGCTGCCCTTTGGATGTTACACAAATAAACATAAAAAATGAGTGCTTACTATTTCTTTAGAGGACGTGATTTTGGTTTTTAGCACCCACATTAGACAGCTGACACTAACTGCCTGTAATTTGAAATTCAGAAGATAAAAAGCCTGTATTCTGAACACACACACTTGTACATACATATTAAAAACACTAAAAATGAATACATCATTGGAGCTTGAGGATGGCTCAGTGTCAACTTTATGTTTTTTCAAAGGACATTGGTTCATTTCCAAATACCCAAACTGTGGCTCACACCACCAGTAACTGCAGTTCCGGTATATCCAACTCTTCTATTTTCTGTCAGTACCAGGCACACAGTAGTGTATTTACATACATACATGCAAAACACTCATACACATGAAATAAAAATAAACAAGCTGGACGCAGTGGTGTGTGCCTGTAATCCTGGCAATTCAGGCAGGAAGAGTCAGGTGGATATCTGTGAGTTTGAGACCATCCTGGTGGTCTACATAGGAAAACCCTGTTTTGGAAAAACAAGGAAAGAAAGAAAGAAAGAAAGAAAGAAAGAAAGAAAGAAAGAAAGAA
>NW_026585797.1:4658224-4810242 GCF_907164565.1 Psammomys obesus | reverse complement strand
AAAGAAAGAAAGAAAGAAAGAAAGAAAGAAAGAAAGAAAGAAAGAAACTTTGAAGAATATTTTGCAAGGATGTTAATAAAATTACTAGCCAACATGGGTTATTTTTATTAAAAACTCAAGTTTCAGGTTTAGAGTTTCAGTAAAAACCACAAAAAATATATCTAAAAATTCTAAAGGTAAACATAGTAGGCATTGGACTTCTGTCATTAAGAGAAAATTTTAATGTTTTTAACAGTTATTCAGTCCACAGTATTAGTTTTATCATAAGTAAATCATGGTTATATAATATTGATTGATCTAAGACATCAAATGACTCTTTTGTTAGTTTGAAAGATCTTCCGCTCCCATGCAGCAAAGGCTGCCTAGGACTAACTCTGTAGCAGAATATGAGACTGACTTGATATTCCTACCTCTTGAACTTCAAAGGTTGCTGTTTTATAGGAATAGAGCAATGCCAAGGAGGAGATGGGGTTCTAGAAGTGAAGAGAAGAGAGCAGACAGGACCAAAGATAGAGATGGCCCAGATTGCGAATTTATGTTATGGCCACCAAATAAATGATTGCTCTCTTTTAACAGCCAGATAAGTAGGACACAGCCTCTGAAGTGTTAATGATAATGCTTACTTTATGACTATGAGGGTTAGGAAAATAGGAAAAAAAATTAATGACAACAAATTACATATGAAATGATTGATTCAGTATTGGTAAGGGTAGAGAGAGGAATGACATGTGTTTGCTAGCATCTAAATGGCCTGCTATGATAATGAATTAGGGACTAAAACATGTTAAATGAGTTGCTTACATAATGTCCTATTTAAAAGCAGATTCCTGTGTCTCAAATTTGTCAGTATTATATTCTCTATTGTTGTTGCTCTGGTGTGGAGGAAGGGATGTTGTGGAAGGATCTGCAGTTGTGAGAGCAGCGTACACTCTAGGCAATGTAGAAAAATGTTAAGCATCTTATCATTATGTTAGTTATTATTTTTTTACCTAATTTCAGAATTCTGTAGGGGCCTGGAACTCATATTTAAAAGGTGTGCATGGGATGTCATTCATTAAAGCCCAAGAAAACCTAGTTGGAACTTTATTAAAAATTGACTAATAGACACTCTAGATAATTGAAATGACAGGTTGTTTTGACAGCTGCAAGCAAAAATGTTCTTGTTCAAAACAGTGAGTATAAATCTTTTTAATTTTCACACAGAAGAACCATGTATAATATTAATTTAATTCAGTCAGCTTACAGAGTAAAATGAAACTCCTCACTGCCTATGGAGACTAGTAATTTAAGGTCTTAGCACTCATAGGGGTATATAAGATCTGGACATGAGGGCTTTGGAGTGGAATGGGGAGGAAATGGAAATTCACTGAGGAATGAGCAAGTATATAAGGAACAGAACAACCTTTATAAATAACAGTGTCAAATTGGGAGATCATGAAACACTTTCAAAGTGTTTTGTCACCAAAATCCCCTAACGAGTAGCATGAACTGGGAACACATTTATCATCTACATCCCCGTAGGCATTTCATGATTGTATTGCAAATACTAAGGAGTGAAACAGGAAAAATAACTGACTTTTCTAAGTAACAAAACAAGTCAATTCCCAGGTCAAGTATAACCCACACAGCATTAAGGTATATCAGTTTTCTCTTGTTAGGACATGGCTGACTTGGTTTTATTACATTTACATCCATAAAGGAAATCATAAGGGCAAAAGTAGGTGATGAGCAAATTAAAGCTTGCCAAGTGGATTCACATCAGATTAAAGAGGAATGTGAAACCAACGTGCCAGACTCGGGATGTGCGCTTCATGCTCTCCTGACACTTACTTAATTTAATTCATTCATTTTAGTTTTATTCAGTTTGCATCTAAGTTGTCTCTTTATTGGAGACACAACAAGCTGCAAATTTAAATTTCATTGTTACTACATTTAATGGCCTTTAATATAAGATTGAACTCTCACAGAAAGTAAAGCCAGTCAATGAATGTGATGTGATTATATGTTGGGATTTATCTATTTTCTGTGTTGGGTAGACTGGAACAAAACTCATTTTGTTTAAAATCATACAGAGCATAGAGTTGCCAGCAACAAATTTAAGTTTGCTAAAGGCTTTCTCCAAACTGAATAACAGAGGTGGGAGATCTCATAGAACTTTGTGAAAAGTCAATGTTTATCTTTCAAATAAAGTTCAAAGAGTAGAGAGCTGACATTGTTTGCTGCAGGTGGGATCTCTGTCACACGCTTAGCCATTGCTTCTCTTCTGTCCTAAGTCATCCTCACTGCAACCTGATCTGAACACTGCAGCAAGAAGTTTAAGATCATCCGAGTAAATGATCCTTCCTACCTGCAGTTAAATCCAGTCCTTAGTTAAGACATGTCTATGACATTAAATGTAAAAATTAGTTAGCCTCTAGTTAAATTTCCCAGTTTTTTACCATTCTCATTTTTTATTATTTAGAAATTATAATTTAATTTCAACATTTCTCACTTCCTTTTCCTCCTTTCAAACACTCCCACATACATAAGACTATAACACCTTCCTATGCTCCTTCAAAAGCATGGTTCTCTCTCTCTCTCTCCCTCTTTCTCTCTCTCTCTCTCTGTCTCTCTATCTCCCCCATCTGTCTTTGGTTTTTGAGGCAGGGTTTCTATGTGTAGGCTTGGTTGTCCTGTAGAATAGGCTGGCCGTGAATTCATAGCAATCTGCCTTCCTCTGTAATCCTGAGTACTGGAGTTAAAGGTGTGCACCACCACACCCAGCTAGCATGGTCTCTTTGTATCAGTAAATATTATTGTACTCATACCTGTATTTGTATATACATATATATTGTTAAATATAACCTGTTCAGACAATTAAATGTTCCTCTTATATATATTTTTAGGGCTATTTGGCATTGGACATCAAATTGATGTGATCTCTTCTGAGGAGAACCATCTGTCTTGCTTCCAACTATGCTCTGTTGCCTATAGTTCTTGTGGATGGGTAAGGCTTCATGGGCCTTGTTCTGTCCAGTTTTAGTGGTCATGTGGGTGACACTTTAAAGCTATAGCTTCTGATGTTAAATGATCTCAAGGCAAATTCCCTGATCCTCTGGTGCTTTCAGTCTTTGCACTCCTTCCTCTGAAATCTTACCTGAGCATTAGAGCACATGAATAAACAGCATGGCACAAAATTCTACCGTGTTAGTGGTGGCACACATAGCTTGCCACTCAACCGGAGGCCAACCATGCCTGGTACTGGAAACTTAATTACTAGCACTTAATACACAGTGCTAGTAAAATTGAAGGAGAATCTATAGTCACTCGAGTACTAAACCAGCATAATCCCTATCAACAATCTGTAAACATTTGTCCTTATGCCCACAGAAAAGTGGAGCCTTCACCCCTGATCAAAGAAACTTCTCTTTGCAACAAATGAGACAACTGTAGAAAACCACAGCCAGTCAAAATGCAAAGTTGTGGAATCTAAGGGTTGTTTTAATCATAAAACATTCATTTCTTTGTTCAAAGTATATGATTTATGTTGTAATGTTTAATATCTTATGTGTAAACAAGGGCCATAAATTATTGACTAGTTGCTATGCTCTATGAAAGAGTTTGCTGTTATTAAAGTATAAAGGTTTATTCCTAAAAAAAGTAAAGACCAACTTAAATATTTAATGTCTGTGAGGTATTATAGAAGGAAAATAAACCAAAATATTTAAATATAATAGTAAGAAATGGGACTGTTTATTAAGTTAAAAATTTCCTTTCTGAAAATGCATTTCGTTCAATACTTTTAAGTAATAAAAAGATTGTTTTAATATTGATATCAAAATGTACACACACAGACACACATGCACACACACCTCTATAACTGTTGTGTTTTATAAAATATTTGAGAAGTCAAAGGCTAGCTTCACAATTAAAATGCAGTAATGCAAATGAGAATAAATATGGAAATTGCACAAAAGCTTAGATGGGGATCAGCACATAAAGCAAGGGAGCATCCTCTTGGTGGAAACCTTAAAATG
This sequence comes from Psammomys obesus, assembly GCF_907164565.1. NCBI lineage: Eukaryota > Metazoa > Chordata > Mammalia > Rodentia > Muridae > Psammomys > Psammomys obesus. Next base: position 4,806,226 of record NW_026585797.1, on the reverse strand, counting down.
TAAGATGAAAACTACTGAGGGTTTCTGCAGATTAATAGTGACAGGAAGTTTTGGGGCAGCAAATAACTGGCATCATGAGGATATAATAGTGGCCTTTGACCTTCTATTTTATCTAATATGTGAGATGAGATATGTTGGTGAATTTATACTGATTACATGACCAAAACACAATCCTGAAGCACTGTAGAATGATAGAAGAAATCCGCCAAGACAGAGTTCTGGGATCCTCCACAAGACAGATCAGCAACTAAAGATCTGATAGAGTAAGAATATGTTTTCATAATTTCTAGGAATAATTTTGGATATTTGTAATTATTGCTAATCAAAGACATAACTAAGTCAGTCAGCCCATGACTCCTCCTCTTCACTTTTTACAATGATTAGAAAGAGAAAGATCCCATTTGTCTTTCTAGGTGAGGATTGATCATCTTACCCTGTGTCCGCTTTCTTGTTTATCTTCTATAGGTGTATAGATTTCATTATGTTTGTCGTATCTTGTAGGGCTATAATAGCAAGTATATACCTTGTTTGTCTTTCTCCTTCTGGGATACTTCACTCAGAATGATCTTTTCTAGATCCCACCATTTGCCTGCAAATTTCATGATTTCCTTCTTTTTGATTGCTGAGTAGTATTCCATTGTGTAAAAATACCACAATTTCTGTATCCATTCCTCCGTTGATGGACATCTGGGTTGCTTCCAAGTTCTGGCTATTACAAATAAAGCTGCTACAAACATAGTTGAGCAAATGTCCTGAAAGACAAAAGGGATGTACATTGTACATATGACAGGAGTCTACCGCAGAAGGCATCTGAAAGACTCTACCTAACAGTGTTTCAAAACAGATACTAAGACTCATAAGCAAACCTTTGCCAGAAGGGGAGTTAGTATGATGTGGAAAGGACAGAAGCTCCACAAGGACCAAATATATCTGGGCACAGGGGTCTTTTCTGAGCCTGACACTCCACCAAGGACTGTGTATGGATATAACCTAAAACCTTTGCTCGTATGAAACCCGTGGTAGCTCAGTAACCAATTGGTTTCCCATAGTAAGGGGAACAAGGACTATTTCTGACATGAACACAATGACTGGCTCTTTGACCTCCCCACCCCCCAAGGGAGGAGCAATCCTGCTAGGCAACAGAGGACTCTGGAGATACCTGATAAAACAGGGTCAGATCAGAGGAATATCTAATGGCAGAGAAACACTTAAAGAAATGCTCATCCTCATTAGCCATCAGGGAAATGCAAATTAAAATGACCCTGAGATTTCACCTTACACCCATCAGAATGGCCAAAATGAAAAACTCAAGGGACAACACATGCTGGAGAGGTTGTGTAGAAAGGGGAACCCTCCTCCACTGCTGGTGGGAATGTAAACTGGTTCAACCACTCTGAAAATCTATCTGGCGCCTTCTAAGACAATTAGGAATAGTGCTTCCTCAAGACCCAGCTATACCACTGCTAGGTATATACCCAAAGTTTGCTCAAGTACACAAAAGAGATATTTGCTCAACCATGTTTATAGCAGCTTTATTTGTAATAGCCAGAACCTGGAAACAACCCAGATGTCCATCAACGGAGGAATGGGTACAGAAATTGTGGTATTTTTACACAATGGAATACTACTCATCAATCAAAAAGGAGGAAATCATGAAATTGGCAGGCAAATGGTGGGACCTAGAAAAGATCATCCTGAGTGAAATATCCCAGAAGGAGAAAGACAAACACGGTATATACTCACTTATATAGACCTATAAGATATGATAAACATAATGAAATCTATACACCTAAAAAAAATAATCAAGAGAGCAGACATGGGGTAAGATTATCAATCCTCGTTTAGAAAGACAGATGGGAGGCGCATTGAACATATGACAGGAGTCTACTGAGCGCATTTGAAAGACTCTAACTAGCAGTGTTTTCAAAGCAAAGACTCATGACCAAACTTTTGTACAGGGAATCATAAGAGTACAGGGAATCATAAGAAAGAAGGGGAGTTAGTCTGATGAGGAAAGGATAGGAGCTCCACAAGGACCAAGCATATCTGGGCACAGGGTCTTTTCTGAGACTGACATGAAACCAAGGACCATGTATGAATGTAACCTAGAACCTCTGCTCAGATGTAGCCTGTGGTAGCTCAGTAACCAATTGGTTTCCCATAGTGAGGGAAACAAGGACTATTTCTAACAGGAACTCAATGACTGGCTCTTTGGCCTCCCCACCCCCCAAGGGAGGAGCAGTCCTGTTAGGCCACAGAGGAGAGCTTTGCAGCCAGTCCTGAAGATACCTGATAAAACAGGATCTGATGAATGGCGAGGAGGTTCCTCCTATCAGTGGACTTGGCAAGGGGCATGGTGGAGATGAGGGAGGGAGGGACTGGGAGGGAATGAGGGATCGGGACATGGCTGGGATACAGAGTTAATAAAATGTAACTGATAAGAAAAAAATAAAATTAAAATAAAAACAAAAACAAAAACAAAAACAGGGTCAGATGAAAGGGAAGGAGGTCCTCCCCTATCAGTGGACTTGGAAAGGGGCAGGGAGGAGATGAGGGAGGGAGGGTGGGATTGGGAGGGAATAAGGGAGCGGGATACACCTGGACTACAGAGTTAATAAAATGTAACTAATAATAAAAAATTAAATTAAATTTAAAAAGGTAGAAAAAAAAAAGAAAGAGAAAGATAGGAGCAGCATTTAAAACAAATCTCAGAAAACCTTTTTGGTGATAAGAGCATATCATCTAAGAAAGTTTTGAGTGGCTCTTCCTTTGAGAGAAGCAGCAATAATTAGAACTATGCAATGAATAGAAGCAGGAGGAACCCAAACCAGTTTTTCCTTGGAAAAAAAATTGGGCCCTATGGTTCCTCTTTAAATTTATAATCATCGAATATATACTATATCTGTTACTGATCTAAATGACATATCCAAAACTTTTTAAAATATACTTTATTTTGTTTGGCAAAAGATAACTTGTAACTTTTCTTGTCATTAGACATATTTAGTAATAGAGCAAGAATCTGGACCAGACAGGCTCAGCTAAACTGAAGGTGGATGTGACTTCTAACTGGATGTGACAATGGAAGAGTGAGCTCGTCTTTCTGCCATTTTCCTATCTTTCTTATCGCACTTTTCTTTTTAAATAAACACAGGATGTAGATAGTACACCCTTAACGATTTGACAAATGGATTTAACCCTCTCCAGATTTAGATAGAGACTGGAGGATTCCTACGTAGCCTACACCAGGTAACAAGTTCCAGGTCAATCAATGAGGTAGAATACCTCAAAAATAAAGTTGATTATTCTTGAGGAATGTTACTCAAAAGTGACCTGTAGGTGTCTATGCACGCACATATACATCTGCAGGCACATATGCACATAAAAATATGCCCCAAAGTGCAAAGAAAATAGAAGAAGAAGGAGAAGGAGGAGGAGGAGGAGGAGGAGGAGGAGGAGGAGGAAAAGAAGGATAAGGATAAGGAGAAGGAGAAGGAGAAGGAGAAGGAGAAGGAGAAGGAGAAGGAGAAGGCACCTACGTACACATACACTTTTTTTATGTAATAAATGTTGCTGTGAACAGGAATAAACATCAGGGTAGATGAAATTTGACGGCTAATCAAATGTGATACACCTACAGGCATATAAACGTAATCTAGAAAACGTGAATATCAAGAGGTTTAGATCATTGATTGTTATTTGAACATATTATACTCACATGAACAAAGCTTTAGTGTAATAAAAAGAGTCACAGATGAATGACTAACATCCAACATCAACCTAGAATTTCCAGCAAGTTGAATAAATTTATATACACAGAAAAATAAGTTTAAAAAGAAGGTGAAAGGAACTCCACACGGAGAGCAACAGAACCAACAAATCTGGGCACAGGTGTCTTTTCTGAGACTGATAATCCAACCAAGGACCATGCATGGAGATAACCCAGAACCCCTACACAGATGTAGCCCATAGCAGCACAGTGTCCAAGTGGGTTCCCTAGTAATGAGAACATGGACTGTCTCTGATATGAACTCAGTGGCCTGTTCTTTGATCACATCCCCCTGAAGGGGGAGCAGCTTTACCAGGCCACAGAGGAGGACAATACAGCCAGCCCTGATGAGACCTGATAGGCTAGGGTCAGATGGAAGGGGAGGAGGATCTCCCCTATCAGTGGTCTAGGGGAGGGTCATGGGAAGAGGTGAGGGAGGAAGAGTGGGACTGGGAGGGGGTGAGGGAGGAGGCTACACCTGGAATACAAAGGGAATAAGTTGTAATTAATAAAAATAATTAAATTTAAAAACCAATAAATAATAAATGTTTATTCTATGCCAGAATGAAAATCTCAATACTTATTAAGTGGGATAATGAATAAAAACTACATACCTAATCATGACAAAAATTTCAAACATTCAGAATGAAATTAAATTTTACCTAAATCCAAAATCTAAAAACAACTATACTAAAACTAGATTAGCATGAGGCAAAAATCACACCTTGAGAACCCTTTGGAGGAAGACCCACATGGCAGGGGGAAAGGGGCTTTGAGTGTTCAATGTTAGGCTGCTTCACCTTAGTGCTGGTGTAAGTGAAGCATCAGCTCACTTCTACAGGTGAAGAATGGAGTATGATGTCTTAAAGTACATCTGTACTTTAAGTCTGTACTTAAGTACAGACTAGTGTATTTTTAACAGCTACCCCATGAGAAAATCACATTGTGTCTATAAAAATAAAAAAAAAAGTAAAAACCTTTTATTTCAGTGAAAACTCACATAAAGATTGCATCTACAAGCAATCCTCGGAAAACACTCTGATTTAAACTAAATAGGAAGATGGGAAATGTCATAAGTAACTGATATTTTTAATGGTCAATTGTGGTACGTTCAACATATATGTCACAAGGCACTCACTTGCATCTTTCCTATTCACAGGGAGAAAAGTGAGAAAGGCAAGTGATAAATTAAAACTAAAAACAAAAACAAAAACAAAGTAACAGCAAGCCTGACTTTGTTAAAAACTTAAGAAAAAGGCACCAAAACCATCTCCTATTGATGCGTTCTAAGGTTTTGTTTATATAGAAATATTAGGAATGAACTTCTTTGCATATGCAGCTGCATTACTTAAAGGATAGTTACATATTGCATTTATAAGTGATTTTCAATTCAGTTAATCAATGGCATAGTGCATTGAATAATTATTTACAGGACAAAAAAATACATAATTCCAGAGAGCAGATATGGGTGACAATATAATTATGAAGAAATAAAAAATAAATTAAAAATTGATATCAAATAAGAAGTTACAAATGGTGTTTTCCTGATATGAAATCAATCTTTTGAAATCAATATTTTTAAAATCATCAAATAGATACCAAAATACTTATTTTAAAATTAAAATATCAGTACTAAATAACTTAAATTTTAGGAGACATTTAAATTATAGAGTTTGTGCAGTGTTGATAAATCAAGGAAACAAAACAAAATGTATTATATAGAAATGGTGATGCCAAATATACAAAGAATGAAAATAGAAATTATCAGTAGTAGGGATTGGAAGGCTGTTGTGTCTGATTTCTGACATTTTCACTTTATTTTATTATAAAATATGTGAATGCATACAAAAGTATATTAATTACTGAAATTATAATGCTGTGAATGCATACAAAAGTATATTAATTACTATAACCTACATCTTTTTAACTATTTGTATTATTATCTTAATAATGAAATCCAGAATAATGGTCAGCATAGACATAGTTGGAAAAGCAGTGATGAGTTTTGTGAGTAAGAAGTCCAGAAATGAATAAGCAAGTTTCTTGCATAATATTATCAGTTACTGACTTAGTCCTAACCCATGAAGATTTTATTCTAAAGCATAATATAAAGTTTCAGCTATTGCTCTAACCATATGTAAGAACCACTTAGCCCTGTGTACCAGCACCACCACAGCAATCCAGAGATTGTTCAAATAATCTCCTTACAGATTCCCATTAACACAACCAGTGGAACTAGTTACTAAAATATTTTATGATTGTTGAATAATATAGAGTGCATGTTCTAGGACTAGGAGTATTAAATTTTAACAAAAAAATTTCTTACAATGTCTTCAGTATTCTACATATTCCTAGATGAAATAAAATCATCCCTCTCTCCATTCCGTAAGTCACATGGCTGTATCTGAGGAGAGAAATAGGGTCAAAGTTGCCAAGATAACTGGGATTACTGTGTGGCAGGCCTTGCTGGGCAGGTTACAATGGACATTGACAGGCAGATATTTCTAGCAAACTGCAAAGAAATAGTGGAGACACATGAAGAGTTAAAAAGAAACAATGAACAAGTGAGATATAATCAGAAAAGGTGAGAAGAAGAAAGAAACAAGTGCAATCTGGATTCCAAAAACCATTCCCATTTCTGGTTCTAGGTCCTTACAGGACACTTTTCTCCTTATACTTTCAGGTCTCTGATAAAAACACCCTTTTAATCCTGCATTACTTTTGGGGGGGTAAGTTAGTTGAATGACTATTTTGATTTTATGAGCTTGTAATTAATAGTCAACCCTGAACAGGATGTAAGATCCAAAGTGCAGCTTGCTCCTGTCCTTTAAAAAGAACTAACTAATAAAGAAGTTACAACTGGTAATTTAAAAAACAAACAAACAAACAAAAACAACAAAGATTGCTACCTTTGTGTGCTACAAAAATTAATGACTCAATTGCTTCTTTGTTTCTATTTTTAGTTTATATAACATCTACATTTTCTGTACTATATATATTTAAAAAAAAACATACCAAGAGTTTTTACTATTTCCAATTTTTTTGTTACGTCCTAGCAAAAACTACCAGTTTACTGTACAGTGAGACATCATACGGAATGTCGGGACTGCCTTCCAGGAAATGTAAGAAACGAAAGTTACAGTTAATGATGACTCAGTTAAAATTTCTTTTATGTTTTTGTTGTTGTTGTTCTCTCCCATCAACTATCTGAAGGGAATGGGCATATCTTGTCCAAAGGTGAGGAACAAGTGAAATTGTGTGATCTGACTTTAAAAGTGAAAGGGTAAGAGAGTATGCTGTTAGTACTTTTACCCTTTTAACACAAGATCTAGATAGACCAATCTGTGCTTTACTCACACCATTCTTTACTCACACCAAAGCATCTCAGAGAAGCTATGGGTTTTAAACTTTATTTCATTCTATCTTATTTTGCCATCTGTAAAAAGGCCTGTGGAACGATTACTTTGACTACTTTGAGGAGAGAGCAGGTGCATTTCTTGGTTCACAAGTGCTCCTCAGGATATTGGTTGTTTTAATTTTAATGGTGATGAGATGTTTATTCTCACAAAATCATGTCAACAAACAACAGTGAACTCCCAAGTAACCTGAATGTGATTTATACACAAAAGAAAAGCAGAATGTTTTGTATTATGAGTATTTGTCTTTGTCATTTTCAAGTATAGAAAGCCATCAAGACAGAAACAGAAGTGGTGAGGATGGATGATAGGAACATTATAACAGTCCAGGAAAGAGGAGAGAATGGATGATCCAAATGAGTCAACTCAGAAGCCTGCTGTTTTAGAAGAAAATTTTCTGCTTCTATTTTTACTATATATGTAACCTTTAATCTTGTAAACCTGAAAACAAATATTAGATATGTCATTTATGTCATTGTTTCATTTTTCTCTCTGAGTGCATTTATGGAATCTTCAAATAATGTCATAAAATTACATTGTAATACTTAACAAGTTTAATACACCTTCTGGAACCTTCTAAGGCTTTATACCTGTGGAGGTTGTAAAACAGAAGCATGAAAATCATCTCCCCTATTTTAAGAGTAACAAGCAGTGTTGTTGACAGAAAGCTGCTCTTTTGTCTGCCTCCTACTCTCTGTCTCTTTTCTCACATGAAACATTAATCATGCTGAAGTTTATGTGCAACTGTGATTTTTAGCAGTAACATGTTTGCATTCTAAATTTCTAAGCCCTTATTTCTAAGCTCCTTTTTAGTTTTAACACCTGATTCACACCTCTAGTGTATCTTCTCCAGCAGGACATTCCACCCAGATTCTAAAACCAGAGAAGCCATAGATTGTCTCTAAATTCTTGTTTTGTTTTGTTTTCTTTGAGACAGTAACACTGTTTACAGTAATTTACCATTTAAACTATATACTACCATATTCTCATTACCTTAGTCAGAATTTTGTGTGATTCAAATAATCATTCAACACTGAAATTTCTCATTTGAGGCATAAAATAAAAATAAGAACTTAGGGGAAAAGTTGTTGTCTTGAGAATACACATTGCTTTAGCATTTGGCATGTTATATTTGAGAACAATACATTTAACAAAATAAGTGGAAATTAAAAAATTAATGCTAATAGCCTAATATAAAAGAGGAAATAGCAAGATAAAGAGGGTGGCAATCTGAATATATGTGCAATACATCTGGTGAGGGTACAATTTTGAAAGCTGTGCTGCACACATTTTTGAATCGTTACACATCTCAGAGTATGCTGCCTCAAATAAAAGTTTTGATTGAATAATTTGGTATATGGCCAAAACTAAAAGAAAGATTTTTCTCTTCTGAAAGGCCCAGCTGTGGTAGATAAAGATGCAGTATCAAACTCGGCCACTAAAGTGTCCAAAAATTACAGGCACTGTATCTTCCTAAACATAAACTGTAAGTAAATACAAAGAGAACCACAGACACTGTCTTTGTTATCATGTTGTGTAAAGAAAAGGTAGATAAGAGAACATGTCTCTAGAAATATGAACAATAACACGCTGGGAATAAATGGCCATATTACTATATCAGCAGTTCACAAAGCTTAAGGAACTAAAGGATCCAAACTTCAAATGTGAAAGTTTATACTGTATGAAAAAGACCCAGCCTATGAGAAAGCATGGAAGACATCCTACAATTTAAAACAAAAGTGTTTAAAATATCAACAATACAAACTGAACTTCAGTGTCTGTGAAAGCAAAATTGGATGGTAAAATAAGGAGATAGTTAATCATAAAGCCAGCAGTAATCTCCCCACTCAGGGAAAGAACTCATTGCACTCAGGGAGAGGTGGCTGAGACTGTCCAAGTCCTCAGTGACCTGAAGGGGAGATGACCATGCTTTACTAACTGTTCCCAGGGATGCTGAGAAGAGTGTTCACCTTTTAGAGCTTAGGAAGCTGCAGATTTGTCTTATGATGCTTTCTATGTTTTCTTAACAGTAAAAATATTTTAAAACACTAGTACCAAAATTTAGTAGGAAACATGCCCCTTTAACACATCCTATACTTGGGCTAAGTAAGGTCAGTTAGAATACATTTATCTCTGTACCCTCTTGTATTGACTAGTGTTAATGTTTTTTCTAGAACACATAGCATAGCTATAGTACTTGTACTTTGCAGAATGACTGTATTTTCTACCTCTTTCTCTTATTCAGTTGAAATGAATGTTTATCAACTGAAATTTTACAATTTAAAAATCTCCTTGGTATAACTTATAAAAGTATTTGAAACTGAATACATGTATACATAACAAGTGGAGTTATTATATACTCAAGTTGCTCTAGTGTGCTGTCCTAATGCTATAATAACAAACTGACGAGAACCAACTTGGGAAAGGGTTTATTTCTGCCTTACACCTTACATTCTATCACGAAGAAAATGGGGATGGAACTCAGGGCAGGGACTGAAGGAGCACAAACCAGGGAAGAATGCTCCTTTATAGCTTGTCCCCCTTGGATTGCTCAGCCTGCTTTCTTGTATAGCCTAACACCACTTGCCCATAAGTGGCACCTCTGAAAGTGGGCTGGGCCCTAACACACCAGCTATCATTAAGAAAGCACAGGTTTAACTATGACCAGTCAGCTGGAAGCATTTTATTTGATGACCTTTATATGTATCAAGTTGGCAGAAAAACTAACCAGCACACTGAATTCATTTTAATTAGGAAGACTTATGTAAATACATACTTAAGGAAAACCACTGAAAGAATAATTACAGAAATTTTGCTTTAAATGTTGTAGGGACAGAGAAAGCTTAAATTAAGTATGCTTAAAAATACTAAAATGGAGAGGCGGGGCAAGATGGCGGCGCCAGGAGGACTCTCATTCTGAGCAGCAACACAGCAGGATAGGCACAGTGACCAGCAATCAGAACTCGCGGCCATAAAACACAAGTGATTGTGTTTCCCAGGTGAGAGGATACCCCACGGTGGGGGATTCAATCAGCTTTAACTCACCGGCTAAACCGCAGAAGAGATCCTGGTTCCACCAGGCACTTGGTCACCAGCCCAGAGCCATACGCTAGCTTGATCTGGTCACTGTCCCAGACTGAACTGTGGGCCCAGAACATCGCAGACTGGATTTTCCAGTCGAGAGATAACCCCACGGAGTAGGAAAAGATTGGGACCAACCTTAGGTCACCTAGACATCCCCTGGAAAAGACAAGGGCCCTCCATTATTCTCAGTTCCACCAAGGCCTTCAGAAAAGTCAATAACCTTCTGTTTCGATCAAGTCTTGGATGGCCAGACCAGCCTAAGTCAACATTTGTAGAAAGTTGGATTCTTACTGGTTTCTCCTTAAGTTTCCTCAACCTTTTCTTGATCTTGGAATCAAGATCTCTTTTAGGTTTTGGTCTCAAGAAACCAATACTGATATATTTCAGGATGAGATACTATGTCAGACTACTTGATTAAATGAACTAACTTATGCTTAAAAATTAGTCCTGATGGATGGAAGGAGGAATTAGTATATCCTAGAGGGAACAGGGAGCCCCACAAGGTCTAAATATATTTGAGCACAGGTGTCTTCTATGAGACTGTTTATCCAACCAAGGACCATGCATAGATATAACCTATAACCCTGCACAGACATAGCCCATGGTAGCTTGGTATCCAAGTTGGGGACAGGAATTGTTTCTGACATGAACTCATGAGCTTCCCCTCCTCCCTGAGGGAGGAGCAGCCTGGCTAGGCCACAGATAAGGATATTGTAACCATCCTAAAGATACCTGATAAGCTAGGGCCAGATGGAAGGAGAGGAGGACACCCCCTCTCAGTGGACTCGGAAGGGGGCAGGGAGGAGATGAGGGAGGGAGGGGAGGATTGGGAGAGAAAGAGGGAGAGAGCTACAGCTGAGATACAAGTGAATGTATAAAATTATTTAAAAATAAAAAATATTTTAAAAAGATGAGAATAAAATTGTTTAATGTAAAAAAATTTAAAAAAATAAAAGTTTTCGTTAGAATGCAAAAAAAAAAAAAAATTAGTCCTGAAACCTGAACATTATAGACTTGTTCACAGCTAATAATTCTCAAGGAAAGGATATATCTAAACAAAAAGTCAAGATACTGCTTGTGAATACTCTGTAAATTTGCCTTTATGATTTGTCTAAAATTGTATATAAGTATTAGTTACTTATATTAATAAGTAAAAATATCACTAACACATATCTTTTTATTAAAACCTCTTTTTCTAATTTGTGCTGGATAAAACATGGAGGTATTTACTCACTATGAATGTTTGGGGCAGGGATATGTTCATTTCTTCATTGCTCAATGCTTCACCCTTGTACACTATTAGGTATTTTAGGGAAATACTACTGTTAACATGTTTTACTAGCTGTTATGTCCAGTTCATATATAGGAGCCTAGAAGAGGTTTTGTAAGGTGGGAGATATTTTCTTTCATTTTATTTTTTTCCTGTTCACAGCCTACAGAAAGGATGTACCTCCCTTTTGGGTTCAAGATGCTTCCAGGCAGTTGAACATATGCTTTGTGTTATAAATTCCAGAAATGATACTTACATTCACTGTTCATTTAACTTTTAACATTTTCCTACCGTCTACTCTTGCTAATCTTGATTGCCTAACCGTTGAGTTCATATTTCCTAAATGGAAACTCATTTTTCTTCACGTATATTATCTAAATCATATATTTGTTATATATATTAAGTTCTTTCTACTTATAAAATCTCTTATGAGTTTTCTCTTCTCCTGAACAAAATTAACATTATGCAAGAATGATTGGGAAAAAAGTAAAAACATGCTACCTCCACTTGGAGAGCAAGGATCCACTGAGTATCCCTACCCTCCTGGACTGAATGCAGGAGCACAGAATTTTGCTTAGGAGGAAGAAAAGCTGTTTAGGATTCACATCCCATGTGTGATTCTGTCCTCCATAGAAGCTCTGTGCTGTTTGTGCTCAAAAATTAGCCATAATGAAAGAGAAGCCAGGAAGAGAAAAAGTCCAATATAGAAAGCTCCAGGCTCTATAAATATTCTTTTGGAACATTTCCAAAGAGAGGCTGAGTGCTCTATTTGTATTTTTTTTTAATAATATTGATTATCTGTTTAAATTGGATGCTGGTGATGTTTTAGCCAGAAATAGATAAATTCCATGTAATGCCAAAAAGAAGAATACAACATTGGAAGGCTAGTCAGTACATTCTTGTTCAGCCCTTTTGTTCTGGCATTGATGCAGCAGCTTTCTCCTTTTAAGTAGCAAAGAAAAGCCTCCTAATGTTGAGGAGATGTTGAGTTGCATACCTGCTGCATTGAGAATGGGCACTGTGGTTAAAAGGAAGTTAGTATTATCACAGACTAATGAGAAATGCTAGAGATTAGAAACACTAGAATAGAAGAATAACAGGCTCTAAGCCAGTGTAAGCAGGTCAGCTGGCTCTAACCCCATCAAGGGTCAACAGTAAGACACCTTTTCATATATTCTTGCTACCATTGCAGCTAATTGTATCAGACCAAGTAAAGATCACTTCTAATAAAGCTCTCATCTATTTCATAAAATAGATTCCTGAACATCTTATAGACATAGAGTTAATGAAGCACAAGTACAGGAACTTTGGGCAGCTGAAAGAACAAAAGAAACTCAGTCTAACTGACCTCTCAATTTATGTGCAAGGTCAAAGGGCAGCAATACCTGCGAAGTTGCTAACAAAGCAGACAGGTAAGGTCAATTACCAGCAAAGCTTGAGTCAGAGATTGCAAAGTGGGACTTTAACATCTGTGAGTGGTCAGCATATGAGTAGGTCGTAATCATCTCTTTGGCTAGTGGGGAAAGCCTACAGCATGTGAGCCTTCTATTTACTCATCTCATTATGGTAAATGTTGGTACACAGAACCAACTACTACTAAAGGAACCGACTAAACTTTGTTGGGTATCTGCCACATACCTACAAAATTCCGCAGATAAAGATATTCAAAAGAGTTTCCTCTTTGGGGGAATCCTTTCTATTATTCGGTGTGTTGTTTACATTTTAATTTTTCCCTGTGCCTTAATATTCCACTTTCCTAATAGCTCTTAATAATGCTGGCCCTTGCTTTTTTAATTTCTGTTACTGTCTGCATCTTCAGTCCTCATTGGCATGAGTCAGCCAATTTAGGAGACACGATCCAAGGAAGATTTTTAGTGACCATGAGTGTCTGGCACCCTAGGTTTCTGAGTCAAGCACAACTGGATTAAGGAAGGTCCAGAGAAATTCAAAAGTAATAATAAAACATCATCATAATGAAAAAGAAATCCAGGAAGTTTTAATCACTACATCAGGGGAGTGTTTAATATACAGTTGATATAACAATGTGAAGAATCTAATAGCTGTTTCTGCCTTAGAAAGAAAAGAGCATATTCTCTCAATGGGCAGGTAATCTTTTGTAAGCCTCCATGGGGCTTTGTGAAATGACAAAGTTTGTGGTAGACAGAGTTAATGAGATTTGGGACATGCAAAGCTATCCTCAGAGTCAGAAGAGACGTGAAAGAAAAGTAATGAGAGGAGGAGTTTAGAAAACCACCCTGAGACAGATAGCCTGAGAGAAGCTGCTGCAGGAGAGAAGAGGTCCCTAAACAGCAGTTGGTGGGAAGCAGGAGGCTGGAGGCTGGGAATCCCATGTCCATTTCATGGTTTCATACCCAAACCCAACACCAGAAATCCTGAAGTAAACCTTGAGTGACCTCTTTCCCCAGGAAAATTGGCAGAAAGGTGAATCCTCCTTGAAGGGTTAAGTTTATTTTTTTAATTTTAAAAGAACTAGAGATCACAATAAAAAAAAAATGTCCTAAATAATACATGGATGAATACAAGATAAACTAAAAGCATGGTACAAGTCTCTACTGCTACTGTTTATTAATCAGTGCTCAGTGGTGATTTGCTAGAGCTTTCTCTTACTTAAGCCTTGCAGTAGAAAATGACATTTAATAAGAGGAATCAAGTTTCTTTCCCGTGACAATTTGAACACGTGGGATATAACAAAAATGATTGTTTCCAATGTACTTGGCTCCTAAAGAACTGAAAACATATACAGAGCACTAGCGTTAGTAGAGTTTAAGCCTCAAAACATTTCTACCATGATTTTGATCCTTTCATTTTGATGCAGGGACCCTCACATAGGAGGTGTTTAAATGCCACTCTCAAAGTCAATCTTGTTTTACCCCCTGGATCTGTGTACCCATTAAGTTTTTGTTTCACTCTGAACCTCATGAAAGTCTGTTGCAGTAATCGCTTAATTAATGGTAGATTGCCTCATATAAGGAAACTTTATATAGATTTAAAATTCCTAGTGATATAAAATTATGTTTTAATGTTTCCTATAAAAATTTAGCCCAAATGCCCCCAAATTAGAAAGAATATATAAGATATTAAAGATGGTATATCAATACTCAAGATACATGTCTTTACTATCATACTTTGTTTGTAAAGAATGGGATAGTTAGTACATAGTTTGTTAAAAATAAGTTCAGTGTTATGAATGTAGTATTCCTGTATGAAAATCATGCTTTGAATACAATGAGTCCCTAGGATTTAAAAAAGAAAAATAAATCCACTTTATCTTTCCCCCGATTTCACAAATATGCAATGTGCATCAGATAGTACCCACATAACTTTCTCTGAAAGGTCTTTCTTTGAGAAATATCAAAAGGAAAAACACAAACTGACATGCGGGAGATTGATGCAGGACTGAGATTTATAACCAAACTTTGGGTAGAGCTCAGGGGGACCTATGGAAGAGTTGGGGGAAAGAAGGACCTGGCGTAGACAATAGCACCATAAGGAGACCAACAAAGCCAACAAATCTAGGCCCACGGGTGCCTACAGAGACAAATGAACTAACCAAAGATCATGCATGGAGAGGACTTAGCCCCTCTGCTCAGATGTAGCCAATAAACAGCTCAGTGTCTAGGTGGGTGTCTTAGTAAGGGGACCAGGGCTGGTCACTGACATGGACTCAGTTGCTTGCTCTTTGATCACTTCTGCATGGTAGGGCGACCTTGCCGGCCACAGAGGAAGAGAATGCATGCACTCCTGATGAGACTTGATAGGCTAGAGTTAGATGGTAAGGAAGGAAAACTCCCACTTTCTGTGGATTAGAGGAGGGGAAATAGAATGGAAGAGGGAAGTAGGGTAGATCAGAGAAGAGACAAGGAAGAGGGCTACAATTGACATATAAAATGAACAAATTATAAAATCTTTCATTTATACAATATAAGCTTTTTATATTTTTGTATTGTTTTGAATTATAGTGAAGGGTAAAAACAATGATTGTTCTCTGCCTAGTTAAAACAGATATCCTTTGTATATCGTGATATTTGTAAAGCTAATATTTCTTATCAGTAATGTCATACAACCATATAAACCCTGTTAAATTTAAAACCACTTCTTATTTATAATCAGTACATTATATAATGCTGTCTTTGTTCACTTGGTAATGGTTGAGATGACAGGTATCCTTTGAATGCAGAAGCAATTGTTCAGCAATGATAACTGTCTTAGGTGATAAGCTCCTCTTTAAACTTCCATTTAAAAGGCAGAAATAGCTTTCATCACAGAAAAATTCCTTTACTAGATTTAATTATCCTTCTGTTCTTTGGAAAGTGTTGTATGTAGCATACTGAAACAATACATTCAATGTAGTTACTATGAATTCTAAAAGACACAGCAATGTTGTCTCTCCTTCAATATCATCATCCTGTATTATCAATCATTTAATAGAATTTGTTTTTCAGTTGTTTCTCAAGTGATACAATTTGATCTCTAAATATTTTCACATATCTTGACAAAATATAAAACAATTGGGACAGAAATCAGGAGAGCATTCAAGTCTGCTCAGGGACACTAGATGTTCTCAAAAAGAAAGAAGCAATGAGTAAAAGATAGTATGAGTCACACACACAGAGAAAGAGAGAGGAAGAGAGAGAGAGAACATAAGAATAAGAAACTCAAGTAGCAATATGGCATCTCTGCCATGGAAATTTTCTTCTACAGGTCCTGCTCTCTAGATCAGTAACAATATCATGTATCAATATGTAACTAGAGGTAGGTCAATTAGATCTCCTCCTCTTCATCCTAACAGAAAAAGAATTGCAGACTGGAATGTAAGACATATAAGCAAAGTGCTCAGATTCAGAGCCCTGGAGAAGCTTAGGCACTTCACCTGGATATCAGCACAGGTTTCTGCTAAGTAGAGGGTGCACTCTGTTACTCTGGTTGGTAATCCTCACATGTGTGATGAGAAATTTTCATCAGAAAGTTAATCAAAGCTAGCATAGTTTCAGTTTCTTTTAACACACTCTTTTTAATAATATTTGGAGTTTCTGCATGGTTCTTTTTATTTACAGTCTAAGCTCATAATCTTATCTTCTGATCATTGAGTCACTTAACCAAGTGACAAGTTACAGGAATATGCGTGTGGCTTGAAGTTCTTTATATGATAACCAGAAGAGTGAGGACCATTCACTTCCTGCACTAACACTAACCTGTGCACCTCAGACAATATCACTGGATGAATTCCTCTACTTGTCTTCAGTAAAGGGTGTCCAAACTTTGTAATGGTCACATGAAGCTTTAAACAACAACTGAAAGCTAAAATAACCAATGGTATTTTTGAGACAATACTGCTTTGTTTTTTTTTTTTTTTAATCCTCTCATTTCAATAGAATTTGTTATTTGCATTCCTCAAACTAGCAATCTCAGAAGAAGGCTTTTTAAAAAGGCAGAAAAAATAAAATACATCTGGCTAGCATTTGGAATGGATGTGAAAATTTAACTGATAGATAATAACAGGAGAATAGTTTGAAAGCAGAGAAAGTCTCCCCACTAGTGAAGGCTCCAACTTAAGGCTCTTACCATGCATCAAGGGAGACGGGCTTAGTAGTTCATAGGTAACAATGTTGCTTAAGAACATGTTTGAGCAATTATGTCAAGAGTCTCAAACCACCATCCTACAGTGGAACAGAAATGAGGAAACAAGGTATGAATGGAAGAAAAAGGAAGAGAGAGAGAGAGAGAGAGAGAGAGAGAGAGAGGTCCTTTCCTGGACCTGTACCATGTCGGAGAACAAAGTGAGTGACAAGTGTGGCAGTGCTTCCTCACAGCAGACCTGCAGCCCCACAAGCATTGGAGATAGATGTCATCGTGTTTTTGCACTTTGAGTCCCTCCTGCCTAATGGAAGAATAGAATAGGTCAACTTCATAAGCACTGCTATGAATATGATTAAGTTCTGAATCAGATGTAGCTCATGGGAGCTCAGTGTCCAAATGGGTTCCTAGTAAGGGGAACAGGGGCTGTCTCTGACATGAGCTCAGTGGCTGGCTCTTTGATCACTTCTTCCTGAGTGGAGAACAGTCTTTCCAGACCATATAGGAAGACAATGCAACCAGTCCTGGTGAGATCTGATAGGCGCGGGCCACATGGAAAGGGAGGAGGACCTACCCCATCAGTGAACTGAGGGAGGTGCATGGGAGAAGATGAGGGAGGGAAGGTGGGATTGGGAGGGACAAAGGAGAGGGCAACATCTGGGATACAAAATGAATAAATTGTAGTAAATAAAAAATAAATTAAAACAAAATGTTCTGAATCATTGCAGATATGAATACCAATCTGTGTTACCACACAGGAAAAAGAACAGGATTTCAAATTCACCTTAAAACTATGCTGGGGCTATATCCACAGTGAAGACAAAGAACAAATACACAGTAAATCAAACTCCAGGACTTTAGTATGTCACTATTGATCTATCAAAATTCATTATATAGCATCTCCTATCTCAGATATATTTAAATTTTTGTATTTACTGACACAATAAAAGATGCTTTCTTCTGGTTTGGGCATTTTAAGACATTAAGTGTTGTAACATCTAGACAAACACACATACACATAATTAAAGTAAGATAAATCTTTAAATATATGCTAACTGAAACCATCACCACAACTGAGATCTGACACTTTCTACTACGTTCTGAATTTTTACTCTACCTCAACGCCTTTATTCTCTACTGCACTCTCAATCCCCTTTCATGGCTCTCTTGTCGAACAATGCAAACACACCATTTCTTAGTGTCTTACGTAGACATAATCAGTAGCTTGCAGTTTTCAATCTTACTTCTATTATATCATTATACTGTAGGATTTTGTAAATTTCATATTCATATTGGTTTGTTCTTATTTCTTTTGTTTGGGATAATATTATAATATCAATATTTGTATGTATTTACATATTTATTTTTTGAAAGTGTAATTACTGTGCCAAAACTTAAATTTATGCATTGTCCTTTTCAGTGAACTGATATGAACTTTTTAAAGGTCCCACAACTATAGGTTTCCAGTCTCTTCATGTCTTCTCTAATATTGGAAAACTTACTTAAGGTAGTGGAATCAAGGTAATCTTAGAAAGTTAATTCTGTTAGTCAGACTTTAAAACACTACAAAACAAACAAATAATCCCCCCGTCACACACAAAAAAAAGCACCTAATTGTATATTAGGATAGCTATCTGACCTAAATTTAGGTATGAATAGTCTGATATTGGACAATAAATGACAATATCACCTAAAATACATTATGAAAACTTATTATGTATCTGTGTATGTCAATAATTACACATATAACACACGCATTAAATTTGTCTATTTAATTTGTAAACCTATAGGCATTTATATAAAAATGTGCTAAAATCAAATACATGCATTGTACCTATCGATAACATGCAACTATTTTAAAAAAATAAACCGAGGCAAAAGTGAAGTACTTATATCAGAAGAGAAGATATCAAGACATGGGCTGGAAGAGGACCAAGCACTTACAGTTAAGTTATAATCAAAACTTAGATTTCAAGTTGGTAAGTTTCTATTAAGTATAAATTCAGAGGTAAATGATAACTAAATAGATGGCAGTGTCTTATGAGTGACAGGATATTATTAATCAAATTATGTGTACTTGACATCTGCTTTTAATTATTCTCGTAAATTAATATTAGCCTTAGATATTCTTACCCATCTCATAACAGCAGAAAATTATTCATTCTACACAGAAAAATGAGTGCCTCTATTATTCTGAAAGATAAAAATCTTTTCCAACCATTGTTAATGACAGGGAAAATTAACCTAAAGGAAAGGAGGAAAAAGAATCTGGAATTACTTTTTCTTCTCCAATCACCCTCTTATCAAGCACCCAAACTACAAACATTGAAGGATTATTCTCTAACAAATTTACTATCCATTCTCCCCAGCCACAGTACAGAGTCCGATAGATACTTAAAAACATTGGCTTGGTGAGAAACCCACAAGTTTAGCACTATTTCATACAACCATCAACTATTTTTTGGGTTAAAATGCACACATCCACAAAAATTATGTAGTCACTGAAGAAAAAAGTATTGACAGTCTTTCAAAAAATTAAGTATCTAGCAATTCTACCTCTGAAAATATAGCAAGATAATTTTAGAGTATGCATATTTGCATACTCATTTTAGGTAAACATTGTTTACAACAGAAAAAAAAAATTGTGTGTGGGGTTATCTGCTGACAGATTCATGGATCAGCAAAATTTGGTATACAAAGAAAATGAAATATTTGACCTTAAAAGGAATGAAATGCTATAATGTAAATAACTTTTGGAAACATTACATTGTATGAATAAGACAGACACAAAAGGATTTAGTGGAAAAAGGAACAAGTCTAAGGTTCAGAATTGTCTAATCCCACTAACATGTGGTGGCATTTCAGAATCAAAGGGACAGAAAGTGAGTAGCATAGTGATTTCTAGGAATCAGAGAAAGATGAAATGAAGAAATATTAAGTATGAGTAAAGTTTGACTTTGAGATGAATTAAATGTTTATTTTTTTATTTTTTATTTTTTTTATTTTTTTTTAATTTTATTTTTCTTTTTAGTTACATTTTGTTAACTCTGTGTCCCAGCTGTATCTGGCTCCCTCATTCCCTCCCCAACCCCACACTCCCTCCCTGGTCTCCTCCCTGCCCCTTTCCAAGTCCACTGATAGGGGAGAACCTCCTCTCCTTTCATTTGACCCTGTTTTATCAGGTATCTTCAGGGTTGGCTGCAAAGTCCTCCTCTGTGGCCTAACAGGACTGCTCCTCCCCTGGGGGGGGGGGAATGTCAAAGAGCCTGCCCTTGAGATCCTGTTAGAAATAGTCCGTGTTCCCCTTACTTTGGAAAACTACTTGGTTACTGAGCTACCACGGGCCACATCTGAGCAGAAGTTCTAGGTTATATCCATAGATGGTCCTTGGTTGAGTGTCAGTCTCAGAAAAGACCCTGTGCCCGGATATATTTGGTCCTTGTAGAGCTCCTATCCTTTCCATATCATACTAACTTCCCTTCTTTCATATGATTCCCTGCACTCTGCCAAGGGTTTGGTTATGAGTCTTAGTGTCTGCTTTGAAACACTGCTAGGTAGAGTCTTTCAGATGCCTTTTGTGGTAGACTCCTGTCATATGTTCAATGCATATCCCATTTGTCTTTCTAAATGAGGATTAATCACCTTCGCCTGTGTCCACTTTCTTTAGGTGTGTAGATTTCATTATGTTTATCATATCTTGTAGGTCTATATAAGCGAGTATATACCAAGTTTGTCTTTCTCCTTCTGGGATACTTCACTCAGAATGATCTTTTCTAGATCCCACAACTTGCCTGCAAATTTCATGATTTCCTCCTTTTGGATTGCTGAGTAGTATTCCATTGTGTAAAAATACCACAATTTCTGTATCCATTCCTCCATTGATGGACATCTGTGTTGTTTCCAAGTTCTGGCTATTACAAATAAAGCTGCTACGAACATGGTTGAACAAATGTCCTTGTTGTGTACTTGAGCAAATTTTGGGTATATACCTAGGAGTGGTATAGCTGGGTCTTGAGGTAGCACTACTCCTAGTTGTCTGAGAAAGCGCCAGATTGACTTCCAAAGTGGTTGAACCAGTTTACATTCCCACCAGCAATAGAGGAGGGTTCCCTTTTCTCCACAACCTCTCCAGCATGTGCTATCACTTGAGTTTTTCATCTTGGCCATTCTGATGGGTGTAAGGTGAAATCTCAGGGTCGTTTTGATTTGCATTTCCCTAATGGCTAATGAGGTTGAGCATTTCTTTAAGTGTTTCTCTGCCATTCGATGTTCCTCTTTCGAGAATTCTCTGTTTAGCTCTGTTCCCCATTTTTTAAGTGGATTACTTGGTTTGTTGCTTTTCTGCTTCTTTAGTTCTTTATATATACTGGATATTAGCCCTCTGTCAGATAAAGGGTTGGTGAAGATTCCTTCCCAATCTGTAGGCAGGCATTTTGTTTTGATGACAGTGTCCTTTGCTTTACAGAAGCTGTTCAGTTTCATGAGGTCCCATTTATTGATTGTTGCTCTTAGAGCCTGTGCTGTTGGTGTTCTGTTCAGGAAGTTGTCTCCTGTGCCAATGAGTTCTAGGCTGTTCCCCACTTTTTTTTCCAACTGATTTAGAGTATCTGGTTTTATGTTGAGGTCCTTGATCCACTTGGACTTTAGTTTTGCGCAGGGTGATAAATATGGATCTATTTTCATTTTTCTGCATGTAGACATCCAGTTGGTCCAGCACCATTTGTTGAAGATGCTGTCTTTTTTCCATTGAATGGATTTGGCTTCTTTGTCAAATATTGAGTATTCATAGGTGTGTGGGTTTATTTCTGGGTCTTCTATGTGATTCCATTGATTCTCCTTTCTGTTTCTATGCCAATACCATGCAGTACAGCTAGAGATCGGGAATGGAGATACCTCCAGATGATCTGTTGTTGTACAGGATCGTTTTGGAGATTCTGGGTTTTTTGTTTCTCCATATAAAGCTGAGAATCTTTTTTTCAAGGTCTGTAAAGAATTGCGTTGGTATTTTGATGGGAATTGCATTGAATCTGTAGATTGCTTTTGGCAGGATGGCCATTTTCACAATGTTAATTCTACCAATCCATGAGCATAGGAGATCTTTCCATCTTCTGAGATCTTCTTCAATTTCTTTCTTCAAAGACTTGAAGTTTTTCTCAAACAGGTCTTTCACTTGCTTGGTTAGAGTCACACCAAGGTACTTTATGTTATTAGTGGCTATTGTGAAGGGTGTTGTTTCCCTAATTTCTTTCTCAGCCTTTTTGTCTTTGGTATACAAGAGGGCTTCTGATTTTTTTGAGTTGATTTTGTATCCTGCCACTTTGCTGAAGGTGTTTATCAGCTGAAGAAGTTCTCTGGTTGAATCTTTGGGGTCGCTCATGTATACTATCATATCATCTGCAAATAGTGACACTTTGACCTCTTCCTTTCCAATTTGTATCCCCTTGATCTCCTTTAGTTGTCTTATTGCTCTGGCTAGGACTTCAAGTACAATGTTGAAGAGATATGGAGAGAGTGGGCAGCCTTGTCTTGTCCCTGATTTCAGTGGGATTGATTCAAGTTCCTCTCCATTGAGTTTGATGTTGGCTATAGGCTTGCTGTATATTGCCTTACTATCTTTAGGTATGTGCCTTGTATCCCTGATCTCTCCAAGACTTTAAACATAAATGGGTGTTGTACTTTGTCAAATGCTTTTCAGCATCTAAGGAGATGATCATGTGGTTTTTCTCCTTCATTTTGTTTATGTGGTGGATTACATTGATGGATTTCTGTATGTTGAACCACCCTTGCATTCCTGGGATGAACCCTACTTGGTCATGGTGGATGATATCTTTGATGTGTTCTTGGATTCGGTTTGCAAGTATTTTATTGAGTATTTTTGCATCAATGTTCATAAGAGAGATAGGTCTGAAGTTCTCTTTTTTTGTTGGATCTTTGTGTGGTTTAGGTATCAAGGTGACTATGGCTTCATAGAATGAGTTTGGTAGTGTTCCTTCTATTTCTATTTTGTGGAATAGTTTGAGGAGAATTGGTGTTAGTACTTCTTTGAAGGTCTTGTAGAATTCTGCACTGAAGCCATCTGGTCCAGGGCTTTTTTTGGAGGGGAGACTGTTAATGACCGTTTCAATTTCCTTGGGAGATATATTCAGTCTTTCTACCTGATCTTGACTTAATTTTGGTAGATGGAATCTGTCAAGAAAGTTATCCATTTCATTTAGATTTTCAAATTTTGTGCCATATAGGCTTTTGTAGTATGACCTAATAATCGTTTGGATTTCCTCAGTGTCTGTAGTTATGTCCCCATTTTCCTTTCTGATTTTGCTGATTTGGATAGTTTTTCTCTGCTTTTTAGTTAGTTTGGCTAAGGGTTTGTCTATCTTGTTGATTTTCTCAAAGAACCAGCTTTTTGTTTCATTGATTCTTTGGATAATTTTATTTGTTTCTAATTGATTGATTTCTGCCCTTAGTTTGATTATTTCTAGCCATCTGCTCCTCTTGGGTGTATCTGCTTCTTTTTTTTTCTAGGTTTTTCAGTTGGGCCATTAAGTTGTTTGTATGTGATGTTACAGATTTCTTCTTGTAGGCACTTAGTGCTATAAATTTTCCTCTGAGCATTGCTTTCAATGTGTCCCATAAATTTGGGTATGTTGTACCTTCATTTTCATTGAATTCTAGGAAGTCTTTAATTTCTTTCTTTATTTCTTCCTTGACCCAGCTGTCATTGAGTAGTAAGTTGTTCAGTTTCCATGTGCGTGTCGGCTTTTTGTTGTTTCTCTTGTTGATGTCCAGCTTTAGTCCATGGTGGTCAGATAGTATACAAGGGATTATTTCAATCCTTTTGTATCTGTTGAGGCTTGCTTTGTGACCAACTATATGGTCTATTTTGGAGAAGGTTCCATGTGGTGCTGAAAAGAAGGTGTACTCTTTTGAGTTTGGGTGAAAAGATCTGTAGACGTCTATTAGGTCCATTTGATTTAGGGATTCTGTGAGTACTTTTATTTCCCTATTTGGTGTCTGTCTGGTTGATCTGTCCCTTGATGAGAGTGGGGTGTTGAAGTCTCCCACTATTAAGGTATTAGGATCAATGTATGATTTAAGCTTTAATATTGTTTCATTTACGAATGTAGGTGCTCTTGTATTTGGGGCATAGATATTCAAAATTGTGATGTTCTCTTGTTGGATTTTTCCTTTGATGAGAATATAGTGGCCCTCCTTATCTTTTTTGATTAACTTCGGATGAAAGTCTATTTTGTTAGATATTAGGATGGCTACTCCAGCTTGTTTTCTGGAACCATTTGCTTGAAAAACATTTTTCCAGCCCTTTACTCTGAGGTAGTGTTTATCTTTGTTGCATAGGTGTGTTTCTTGGATTCAACAGAATGTTGGGTCCTGTTTCCGTAACCATTCTGTTAGCCTGTGTCTTTTTATTGGTGAGTTGAGTCCATTAATATTGATAGATAATATTGACCAATGCATGTTAGTTCCTTTTGTAATGGAGTCGATGATCTTACCCTGTTTCATTGCTTGTTTTCTTTTCATTTTTGTTGGGATATTATCTGTATGCCCTGTTTTCTTGGGTGAATTCATTTTCGTTGGATTGCCGTTTTCCTTCTAGTATCTTCTGTAGGGTTAGTTTGCTGTATAGATATTGCGTAAATTTAGTTTTGTCATGGAATATTTTGTTTTCTCTATCTATGTTGATTGAAAGCTTTGCAGAGTATAGTAGTCTGGGTTGACATTTGTGATCTCTTAGAGTCTCCATGATGCTTGCCCAGGCCCTTCTGGCTTTCATAGTTTCTGATGAGAAGTCTGGTGTGATTCTGATAGGTCTACCTTCATATGTTACTTGGCCTTTTTCCCTTGCTGCTTTTAATATCTTTTCCTTGTTCTGTAGATTTAGTGTTTTGACTATGATGTGACGTGATGTGTTTCTTTTCTGGTCTAGTCTATTTGGTGTTCTGTAGGCCTCTTGTATATTTATGGACATCTCTTTCTTTAAGTTGGGAAAATTTTCTTCTATGATTTTCTTGAAAATATTTTCTGGACCTTGGAGCCTGGAGTCTTCTTTTTCATCAATTCCTATTATTCTAAGATTTTGTCTTTTCATAGCATCCTTGATTTCTTGGATATTTTGTGATTGGAACTTTTCTGATTTTACTTTTTCTTTGAGAGAAGTATCAATTTCTGCAAGTGTGTCTTCAGCTCCAGAGATTCTCTCTTCCATCTCTTGTATTCTGTTGGTGATGCTTACTTTTGTGGTTCCTGATCTTTTCTCCAAGTTCTCCAGCTCAAGAGTTTTCTCATTTTGTGTTTTCTTTATTGATTCTAATTCTGTTTTCATGCCTTGCACCATTTCTTTCATGTGTTTGAATTTGGATTCCTGTCTCTCTACGATGGACTCTATTTCTTTGTTCATTTCCTTTTTATATGCCACTAATTTTTTCTCTACTTGTGCCTCTATTTGTTTGGCTATGTTTGCCTGTGTTTTTTTAAGGGTTTTGTCTATTTCTTCTTTCTTTACCTCCAATTGACTGGCCAACTCTTTGAAAGATTTGTTCATTTCCTCCTTATGAGCCTCAAATAATTGAGCAAGCATGGCTTTAAGGTCATTTTCCTGTGCTTCTGATGAATTGGAGTATCCGTCGATTTTGGGGTTTGCTGGTGAAGTCATGATGTCCTGATTTATGTTGGAAGTGTTCTTTCGCCTACCCCTGGCCATTGGCTTATCTGAGACCTTCCCTGTTTATTTTTGGATTCTGCCGATCAGACTGGTACTGTCTCTCTCTCAAGTCTGGAGAATTTTTCAGGAATTTGAGAGAGGTCCCGTGTCCTTAGCGTGTGCTGAGGACTAGCTGTACCTGTGGGAGGAAAGTACGCAGGCGCAAACAGAGGCAAATGCAAGCGTGAGTGCGTGTGTGTGTGTGTGTGTGTGTGTGTGTAAGTGGGTGTGGGCGTGTGTCTCGAGGGACAGAGTGATGGCTAATGTTGAACCCTTGAGTGTGTGGGAGGGGCTCAGCAATGTATATGTCGCAGGTGCTAGTGATGATCACAGCGCAATTTCTGGCATTAACTGCCTTAACTCCTCAATTAGACCCACAGAGCAGGAACTTCAATGTTCCAAGTGCCCCTCTGTTTCCCAAACAGAGTGGGTGGGAGGGGGATTCGATGCCTGGCTTCTGTTTTAGAAGGACCCAGGATCAGGGGAGCTGCAGATTCTCAAGGGTGCACTCACTTACAGGCAGGTCACTTGGCAGAGATTGGGGTATCTGTGCTCTCTGCTCTCTGGTTTGGCCCTGCTTCTTTGATGTGCTCTGCCAGTTCTGTGCTGCTGTCACTGCCAGGTTATGAGGTCTTGCTGCAGCTGGAGATTTCAGGGTGGTCACGTCAGTAGGAATCGGGGTAATCAGGCTTTCTGTTCTCTGGTTTGGCCCTGGTTAGTCTTAAACTTGAGGGCTGATGTGCCCCGCCAGCTCAGTGCTGCTCCGCTGCCAGGTTAGAAAGTCCCGCTGTAACTGGAGACTGGGTTGCTAGTCCAGATGCTTTCTGGGAAGTCCTGGGGTCTCTTCACTGTGCTCTCCAAGCTTCGGAGGACCAGCGCCTGGTGTGTCTAGCTTGTATGGTGTTTCTGTCTGGTTTTGGTGGGTATATAGCGTATTCTCTGTCACTGTGGGATTGGGCAGGCCGTACCGTCAGTGATGGCGCTCCTGCAGAGCTAGTATGGCGTCTAGCAGACTCACACCCTGGGAGGATGGTGCAGCTGCCGCGCAAATCTGGGGCTCCGAGACACAGTACTGCTGGCCTTTGCCAATAAAGGGCTTGAGGCTCCGCCTCAGTGGCTGCAGGCCCCAGGCAGTTAGGTCTGCGCTGAGAAAGGGGAGTCCGCTGTGCCGAGGAGGAGGGAGGTCAAAGGATCGTTTCTCACCTTCCCCAAACAAGTCCCTGGGTGACCCGAGACCAAGGTTTTCACCTCCTGCGATGTTCCCTGTTGTTTAGAAAGTCTCTCCGTTGTTTCCCTGGCTTCAGAAGTTCTTCCACTCATCAACTCAGAACTTTATCTCTTCCACAGCTCAGAAACTGTGTGTGCTAGTCGCCATCTTGGCTCCGCCCCCTTATTTATTTTTATTAGTGAGTATGTTTGGGTGTCTCTTTGTATGTGCCCCATGTGTGCACAGGGGTCTACACATGCAATAAAAGAATGTTGGAGCCTATACTCACCTGAGTTACAGGAAGCTGGGAGCCCCTAAATGTTGGTTCTGAGAACTAAACAGTGGTTCTCTACAGGAACAGTCAACATTGTTAATCACTGAGCCAATTCACTCAAAGCTCTGTGGATTTGTTTTTAAAAACAAATTTAAAATTGATTTACAAAAAATATAAGGTGATATCAGGAGGCATTGTCATAAATTTAATATCTTATAGATGCTTTTTCATGTTTTCATTTCTATCATTGGTTACAGAGTCTTGTATTACCCGTGTAATAGTTATGTACTTAGAACAAAGAGGGAGATGGGACATTAGAGGATAGCATAAGTCAGGACAAAAAACAGAAGAAACTTCCATGTAAGCACTCTAGAAGACCAACTGCACTAATGTCCAGGAAAGTGAATCCTAGAGATGGAGGGCAGGGGCTTCCCAGGAACATGATTTCTGTTCCCTTTACGTCATGGAGATTAGAAGACAGTTTTGATTTTGTTTTTGCTATGGGCTACATCTGTGCAGGGGTTCTAAGCTTTCTCCATGCATGGTCCTTGGTTGGAGTATCAGTCTCAGAAAAGACCCCTGTGCCCAGGTTTTTTGGTTCTGTTGGTCTCCTTCTGGAGCTCCTGTCCCCTCCAGGTCTTTCTATCTCCCCCTTGTTTCATAAGATTCCCTGAACTCTGCCCAAAGTTTGGTTATGAGTATCAGCATCTGCTTTGATACCCTGCTGGGTAGAGTCTGTGTTTTTATTTTTGTGAGATTCCCAAGCAAGGCCAGGCTCATTGGAACTAATGGCATTCCCTTCCCTATTTTTCCCAAGTGCTGAAACTATGGACCAAGATACCATGTGCTGTTCTTTAGGAAGATTTAGCACAAGAAAGTACAATGTTTTATAAATATATAATTTAATATCAATATATTAGTTTAATGAACACATGTGCATACGGACTACTCCATATTAATGAAAAAGCTCACATTTGTTTGTAGTCCATATCCACTGAGAAAACTTTTAATCTAAATCTCCTATATATTCTATCTTCCTTTGATATCTTGACTATTTCCTTAGTTGATACATCACTATTAATTAAAAATAGGGTTGCATAGGTGCAGATAAAATTTCAATTAGCAATTAATAGTAACAGTGTTAATGAATTAAAACTTTAAAAAGCTCTAATAAAAACTCATTTATTAATCTTGCTTTAATTAATAATGAAATTTAATTCAGATTAATCAAAAGTTTCAGAGTTATTTAGAGCAATGTTCGTCAGCCTCTGTCAGAAGTTCTTTTCTTTGTTCGTTCTGTGTATTTTGAGGAGTTTTAATACTGATGTCATTTTGGCTTTTATCAGTGTAAATGAACACACCTGTGTACCATTAACAATACGAATATTCAATACCAAGAATGTAGTCCTTGCAAAATTTCTGATGAATGTTCAGGTGATAAAGTCACAATATCATCAGGGACTCTTTACAAATGTTTTTAATGCATTGAACTTCTTTTCTACTTATTTTGAAGTTGGCAACAATTACTATCCTCATCCAATAATTTTTTTTTTCTATTCACCTGACTCAGTAATGTTTCATACTTTCTGTCTAGCTGCAAGATGTGTTGCCTTCACCCTATTGCAAATAATTTCAATTTATTCCATGGCCTCATCACAACTCTTTGTGCTTATGTATTATGTATTTATGTATGCTCTCATAGTTCTTCCACCTATAATTTGCTTTTGCTGATTTAAGAGTGGATGGGTATACCAAAAGTCTAAAATTTATCAATTGATTGGATTCTCAATACTTCTTCTAATTTAGAGATTTTAGAATCTGGAGGTTGTATGACTTTATATTCATCTACCACTGACATATAATTCCATATGGAGAACTCTACGATGTCCTCTCTGAGGTATTAGTATTGTTTCTGAGAGTCTATGTATCATAACTTGCAAACAGAAGTCTGGAAAAGTAATTTTCTTTGTTAACTTCCATCCTCAGACAGGGATTCCTGATTTTGTACCCAGTCCTTTTCCTTTTCCTCACAATGTCCATGACTGAACTAGAGAAGGCTCATTGATCTTGGGGTAGTTTTGGTAGCCTCAGTGTTGTCCTCACCTGCCCAAATAAGGGGCAAGGTTACTGAAGAAGAAGAGCAATGGTGTCTTCAGAACTTGTGGCACCAGCTCATTTCAGAAGTCATCTTGCTTCGATGCTATTTTACAGCTGTTTATATAGATGCTATATTTTTAACATGAACTAATATTTCCTAATAAGTTTTCTCACATCATTGGTACTATGGTGAATCAGGAAGAATTATGCTATTTCTGTTCCTTTTTTAAATTGTTTATCTTTGTGTCAAAGATTGAGCCAGAGCATTGTGTTTGCAAGACAGGATCTGTATCCCTGAGCTCCAGTCCCAGATTCTCTATTTTCTAGTATAATAACAAACACTTATCAGAGAAGCTAAGATATCCTAATAATTGTTTAACTGAGGCAAAGATTCAAATGAACTTTATGAAGCATAAGGTAGAGTCTTTTTTATTTTAAATTTTTATTTTTTATTTTTATTAATTACACTTTATTCACTTTGTATCGCCCCATAAGCCCCTATCTCCTCCCCTCCCGGTCCCATCCTCCCTTCCCCTTCTTCACTCATGCCTTTCTCCAAGTCCACTGATAGGGGAGAGATTTTATTACTAAAAAATAAGTATAGGAATGGAGTCTTAACAGGTAAGGAATAGCAACATGAAAAATATTTTAGGCAGTAGTAATATAGATTATTAGTAGTTCTTTTTTATTGTGTTTTTCTGAAACTTTCAGTATCTTAAAATAATATTTCTAATTGAATGTATAGAACCTATAATTTTTTTATTTACCCTTCATGCAACAGATGTGGAATGTTAGTGTCCTAATAACTTTGCACCAATATAGAAAATGAAATCGTTATTAATGTCCTGCTTTTGACAAAGCCAGTAGTTGGAAAACAGTGTTCCAACATTCTTGCGAAGAATGTTCTGACCTGGAGCTCCTGTGTAGATTAGGATGTCCTGGAACTCACGGAAGTCCTCCTGTCTCAGCTCTCCAAGGGCTGTGTTTACAGGTACCTGGCTTAAACTTTCTTTCAATTCTGAGAATTCTCATCATTTCTTTCACATTTCTCAGTACCGTTCAGGATTCTACATTGCCATTTACTTCCTCTCCTTCTACATACAGAAAATAAAAATAAGGGTGGAGAGAGGGCTCAGTAGTTCAGAGTGTGGGGTAACCTGCCTCCATGCGTGTTGTATCAACTGCTCTGAACATGAGCCCCTGTGTTCTCGGTTGTTAACTGCTGTGCCTGCAGCTCCATGTGCTGGCAGGATATGTAAATGTTTGTCACTTCCTCACCTTCCCCAAATGAGGATTCTCTGAGACCACCCTGTTAAAAAAGCAAGCTGCCATGGGGAAGGTCAAGGAAGTTCACCTTGTCCTCAATCCAGACAAAAGGCAACAACACTAAAATAGGGACTGGGTTTAGTCCTGCTCGGGTTGGTTCAGAATGAATAAGCTGTGGAACTTCTCCCACTAAGCTAACAATTTTTTGTATCACAGAGGAATTTGGTTTTTGATAAATAAGAAGCTGGAAGCTCAAGCTGGGTATAATCCTAGATGTTCAGACTTTCATTTAAGCCTAATTTCATGTTTTCTTTTCTTTTTTTGTCTTGTCTCTCCTTTTCATTTTTTTATGATCTTTTATTTTATTTTATTTTGTTAATTATACTTTATTCACTTTGTATCCCCCCATAAGCCCCTCCCTCTTCCCCTCCCAGTCTCATCCTCCCTTCCCCTTCTTCACACGTGCCCCTCTGATAGGGGCACTGATAGGGGAGGCCCCGCTCTCCTTCCTTCTGAGCTTAGTCTATCAGATCTCATCAGGAGTGCCTGCATTGTCATCTTCTGTGGCCTCGTAAGGCTGCTCCCCCATCAGGAAGAGGTGATCAAAGAGCAGGCTAGTTAGATTATGTCAGAAGCAGTCCCTCTTCCCACTACTATGGAACCCAACAGTTGGCCATAAGTCTCAGCGTCTGCTTTGATAGTCTGCAGGGCAGAGCCTTTCAGAGGCCCTCTGTGGCAGGTTTCTAGGTTGTTTCCTGTTTTCTTCTTCTTCTGATATCCATCCTCTTTGCCTTTCAGGATGGGGATTGACCCTTTTAGTCAGGGTCCTCTCTCTTGATTAGTTTCTTTAGATGTACAGATTTTACTAGGTTTATCTATGTTATATGTCTGTATGAGTGAGTATATACTGTGTGTGTCTTTCTGTTTCTGGGACAGCTCATTCAGGATGATTCTTTCCAGGTCCCACCATTTACCTGCAAATTTCATGATTTCCTTATTTTTCATTGCAGAGCAATACTCCATTGTGTAGATGTACCACAATTTCTGCATCCATTCTTCATTTGAGGGGCATCTGGGCTTATTAGTAGTTCTTAAAGGTGATGTATACAGCTTTCTTCCTTATAACATTGATTTTTATGATTGTTACAGATAACTCAGACTTGTGCTCTTTATTAGAATGACTTCTGTTTTGTTTTGTTAAACAAGGAACATAGTTGATTTCATATTTCATCAGTTTTCATATTTTGAAAATTCTAATTTATAAACTAATTGTTCTTATAAAATATTGTTTCGTGCCCATGGCAGCTCAGCATCCAAGTGGGTTCCCTTAGTAAGGGGAATAGGGACTGTCTCTGACATGAACTCAGTGGCTGGCTCTTTGACATCTCCCCACCCAGAGGGAGAAGCAGCCTTGTTAGGACACAGAGGAGGACATTGCAGCCAGTCCTGAAGATACCTGATAAGCTAGGGTCAGATGGAAGGGGAGGAGGACCTCTCCTATCAGTGGACCTAGAGAGGAGCAGGGAGCAGATGAGGGAGGGAAAGTGGGTTTAGGAGGGAATGAGGGAGGGGGCTACAGCTGGGATACAGAGTAAATAACCTGCAATTAATATAAAAAGTAAACATTATATATAAAAAATATTGTTTGGTAGAGTTGTGAATTTCAAAAATTACATGCATATATCAGTAAGGTAAGATACAGTATAAGAAGTGTTATTCTGATGGTGACTCATTACCTGACTCACCCCTGTACTCTATTTTCTTAATTCTTAGCACCTAGGCTGGTAAACATACATGATTTCTCCATTTCCTTACATAGCCATCCTTCTTATGAAACAGTTCTACCTTTATTATTCAGCATGCCCAGTGGGATCTCTGTCTACAGACTCTGTGGTTATAAATACTCATTCAGTGTATATAGCAATGAGGTTCAGAGAAGAGAAAGGTCTGAAGTAGGAGTTCATGTCTTGGTCTTCAATGGCTGTTCCCAGGCTCACATAATGCTGTGAACTGTGAAGGTCTTAGCTGTCTCTGGCACTGACCTATCATCTAAAGGAGGTGTGTGCCATATGGGAAGGGATGTATGGTTTCCAGAAAGATATGGGACATTAAATGTTTTACCCAATAGCTTAATGATATCACTTCAAAAACAGGAAACTTGACATATAAAGGATCCCACAAAGCAATTATATTTCTTTTAAATATGTTACATTTAGATTTAAAGGTGACTGGAACCTTCAGAAGTGATTAGGCATAAGCGTTTGGAAGCAGAGGTATCGTTAATAATTATATCGTAATGCTCCAGTTGGTGCGTAAACACAGTTCCTGGCCACTGGGTATAAATGAGGCATAAACAAGCACATCTGGAATGTTCTCGATATGTAGGAGCCTGATTGATTGATAATAACAAATGGATCATACCTGGCCATTTTAGCTAATTTAGAAGAGGGCCCAGCTGTAAATAGGCTGTAAGGAGTTTGCTATAATATTAAGTGTAATTAATGAAATAAGTTTCAGTACAGTTTTGACAACAGAATTGGAGTCCTTGTAGGTGCCAAGAAAACAGATTTTTCTCCCCAGACAAAACAACTGAAGAATCAACTGATCGTGTGTATAAAAATTCATTCTAAGAAAAATATTATGTGAACTCCTAAAATATAATAGAAGTTATATGTATTTGTTATTGTATTTATAAAAAACACATTACTTTTCAAGATGTATTGAAACATTTTTTAGTTTAATGATATTAAAGTTATTTAATGGAGCCTCTTTCCTTTGAAGCAGTTTATGCTTTAAGGGAAAAATGTTTGAACATGAAATTTTATAAAAGCTATAAAAATGCACTAAATTTTAAAGGAAGAATTTATAAACAAATGCCAGTAGGCACTAACCTTCTCAGGTGTCATGTGGTTAAAGGTGTGAGCATGGATGTGTTTTAGTGGTGCTGCTAAAAGTGTCCCCTCACAGTGAGATGAGTGCAGTCCACAGCAGGAGCTGTCCTTCCCCTGAGCTGACTGTGGGCCACAGTCACATTGTCCCCTGAACTGACTGTGGTGCCATGCCAGGTCCACTCTATGATTGTCTGTCTCACCCTGAGCAGGTCACCATCTGCTTTAAGACACCATTTCAGTTCATGTTTGCTTTACTTGCAGGGTCTTGCTAAGGTGCCACGGGTCCAAACCCTATGAAAATATAGAAATTATGCAGTTCTTCATCTAGTTCTTCCCCTACTGCTTCAATAATGAGCCTTGTAGATGCTTCTTATTTAGAATATAGTATACTTTGAAATTAAAAAGGATTTTTTTTTTCCTGAGCAGTATTATGGTCCTCTCAAACAATCATTAAGTGGCCACATTTTACTTGCTACCCATGTTAGGTTCTCTCTACCTAATTCTGTATTGTTCTTTTCCAATGTGTTGGAAATCACCCATTAGTTATATTAGTGTTTCATATTTATCAGAATAATTATAAATTAAGTGTGGATGCACCCCTTGTAATGCCAGCTCTTAGGGTGTGGAAAAGGGAAGACCCAGAGTTCATGGCCATCTCCAACTAAATTTAAGGCCAGCTGGAGCAATATAAGATTCTGCTTCAAAATAAAGCAAACAAAACAAAACAAAACAACAAAGCAGAAAACTCAGAGTAACATGTAGCCTAAGTGATAGAGATCTATTTTTTTATTGATTTTTAACCAAATTTTTATTTCCTCTTAGCAATAGTTGTATAAAATAAGTATCCGGGTCCAAATTGTCTGATGTAGAAATCCCATCTCACACTTCTTGGTATGCAGCTACCTGAGCCTGTATCTTCCGATTTAGCCATCATAGAGATTAATGTGATAGTTCAATGAGACAGAATTTTTGCTTGAAATAGGATCTTCACTTTGAAGTCATTTCAACAGTCATTCAATTACTTCAATTACTGCTTTTTGGTCAAAACATGTTAAATATATTTGTTGCTTTAAAGAAGAAACTAACAGGGATATCTATATCTATAACTATCTATGTATATGTATATGTATATGTATATCTATATCTATATCTATATCTATCTATATATTTGGGAGGTAATTAATTATATATGTGTCTGTACAAGTGTATGTGGTAATATTTCACCTTAATAGGCTGATAAATTGGGCCATAATTCAATGCTCTCAAGTATACATAATTTTTTGTGTGGAGAATGCTAAAGGGGATCTCTAACTGGAGAGATTGTATACACATCTCTGCATTATCTTTGTCTCTTGTTATCACTGACCTATATTTTAATCTAAATTGTGGAGTATCGTAACAGGAAACTGCTAATAGTCATATAAACTGCTAGTAGTCATATAAATGAACAGCTATTATATAATTTGAACTTGTTTAGCATATGAAATCTGAAATTTACAAAGAAGAAATAAAAAGCAGACAAGATTTACACTGTTAGACAAGAGTAACATTTTTTAATATATTTTTATTTATTACAATTTATTCACTTTGTATCCAGCTGTAGCCCTCTACCCTGTCCCCTCCAAATCCCATCCTCCATCCCTCCCTCATCTCCTCCCATGCCCCTCCCTAAGTCCACTGATAGGGAAGTTCCCTAGCCTATGAGGTCTATCAGGACTGGCTGCATTGTCTTCCTCTGTGGCCTGGTAAAGCTGTTCCTCCCAAGTGAGTTTTTGATCTTAGCCATTCTGATGGGTATGAGATGGACTCACAGAGTTGTTTTGATTTGCACTTCCCTGGTGAATAAGGACATTGAGCATTTCTTTAAGTGTTTCTCTGCCATACAATATTCTGTTGAAAATTCTCTGTTTAGCTCTGTAGCCCATTTTTTAATTGGATTATCTGGTTTGTCAGTGTTTAATTTCTTTACTTCTTTATATATTCTGGATATTAGCCCTATGCCAGATATAGGGTTGGTAGTACCACTTTAAAAAAAAAATAAAACTTTAAAAGGTGAGCCTCTTTGAAACTTACAAAATTTTCTCTAAAGTATCTTAGCTGTAGATTTCAGTAAAGTCAAAACTAAAAGTGTCCTACTTTCTTACTCCAAGAGGGATGAACCTGGACACAGTCACAAGCAGATCAAAGCAAAACCAAAGTCTAACTGTGTAGAGCCCAGTGTCACAGATTTATGGTCTTTTGGACTCTAGAAAACTTGATACAACACACATAAAACATCTCCTAGGTTCAGGCTGCCTTCATCCATACCTGTATTTGTTCTTGGCTGCCATCACTTGCTACTGGCAAAATCCTTTCGTCTCTGCAAATGGGCAGAGTATCTTCACAGACTGTGTATCTTCAGTCTTTCTTCAGGGACTCTGAAGCAGCCACAGCATGTCAAGCCTCAACTTTTCATGATCTTTTAATCCTGGGTTGTACACTGAAGCTGAGGCTATACTTTCAATGGCATCTATAAGCTTTCCTTCAGGGACACCAGCTTTAGCACACAGTGGCAAGCCACCACTGTGCTTTTTGGTCCCCTGATTGCTTCAAAACCAATGCCACCTGTCTATTTCTTACACATTGCCAAGTTCAGCTGTCATCATGAGATGCAGCCATGGCACCCTCTAACCACAGTTTCTATGTGCTGAACCTGAGCATATTATCTCAGAATACTATCATCTTAATGATGGTGGTTGCTTCATCATCTATAATTTCTTGGGTCTAGCTGACCATCATCGACAGTCCCAGTAAAGCAAAGGTTTCCCTGCAGGATGCTGGTCTCTTGTTAAACACAGCTGACCAATCATTTCCAGCTGACCTGAACCACAGATTCAAACTATTGAAAGGCTCCAACAATAGTCTTTAAGGAACTCTCAAACTTCCTTCTGAAACCCCTCAAGCTAGGCCTCTACCACCTACTCTGATTTCAGTATTAGCTTGTAAGTTCTCACAGAATAGACCACTGAGCTGTGAATGCTCAGCAGCTTTCCAGCCCAAAGTAGTCAAATCTCCCACAGCAATCCCCATAACATGTATCAATGTGAAGAGAAACAATGAAGAAACAATTGTTATTCTTTGTGCATATGCGTGTTAGTTGAGATTTATATTGCTGTGATAAAATAGTATGAGCATAAAGAACTTGGCGAGGAAAGAGTTTATTTCAGCTTGCAGCTTTCAAGTCACATGCCACTGCTGAGGAAAGTCATGAAAGGAATTCAAGGCAGGAACCCAAATGCAGGAGCTGGTACAAAAGCCATCGAGAAGTGCTTCCTGCTGACTTGCTCATCATGGTTTAATCATCCAGGGTCAGTGATACTTTCCCAGGACTTTTCCTGTACTACTAACACAGGGGTGCTACTGCCCACAGTGAACTAGGACTCAACATCAATCATCAGTCAAGAAAACACTACACAACCTTGTCCAGAGGACAGTCTTGTGAGGCATTTTCTCAACTGAAGTTACTACTTTCAAAATGATTCTAACTTGTTTGACATAAATCTAGCCAGCACAAGTGGTTCTCAGCCCTTACACAGTACATGTTCTGAGGACTAGGCAATGGGCTACTCCCATTTTTTATAACTTGTCACACAATTATCCAAGGCATTAAAATGGAACTCGTCCATTGCGATATACCTAAATAAGTAAAAGCCTGCCTTAGGCTGTTGTACTTAATGGCTCTTTAAGAAAAGTCACTCTCTTCTACATAGGTGATAGATAATATGACAAGACTATTTCAATTAAATTCTAACTTTGGAATACTTAATAAATTTGTAAAAGTACTGTAAGTGCCACTCAGATTCCCCTGTCACAAGACAGCAGGCTTAAAATCGTCTTTCTATCCTTTTTTCTGATTTCCTGAGAGCTGCTAGCAGGTGAGGGGTCATAACTCATGAAAGAAAAGGATGACAGCAAGAGGTAATGTTCAGATGTAATGTCTCTCTGCATATTTGCATCTTCCTGTCACAGTCTGAACATGTGGAGAAGACTGAAATCTTACACCTCAATTCTTTATCATTATTTTCATCTTAAGTTGCTTTTGTTCTTAAGCTCACATCATCGAAAATTTATTTGCTGTTAGTGTTTTAGGGTATTTGTTAAGGAAAGCAAACACAAACATACAAACGTACACACACAAACAAACACACAGCATATAAAATATTAGAAATGGAAACAAGTAAAGTTGTAATTTGTAGACTACTCACTAAATACAGTTTATATGTAGTAGACATTTCTCCATAAATGTGCTCTAAAATATGCAATTGTCAAATGATTTATTTATAGATATAAAAGATTACTTATAGAATTTAATTATTAAAACATTTTTCTTAGTATCAGGTTTATCTTAGTTACTTTTTTGTTGTTATGACAAAAATGCCTGACAAATGCAACTTAAAGAAGGGCTTATTTGGCCTCACCCATCTACCATGCAGTTAGTTCATTATGGTAGGAAGCCATGGTGGCAGGGTCGAGAGGAAGCTGGTCACATTATTTCCACTGTCAGTAAGCCAAGAGGAGGAAGAGGAATGACTGTTTAACTCAGTTTATTCTTTTTTATATCCCAGAGAATGGTGTTACCCACAACGAATATGTCTTCCTACTTTGGTTGAACTAATAAAGATGATTCCCACAGAAATGTCCACAGGCCCATCTTGCAGATCACTTGAGATTTCATCAAACTGATGATTTGATTGGCCAACACAACTCTGAATATATGGATTATGCTGCTATAATTAGTATATGTATTTATGAATTCTGACAGACTTAGGTTGAATGGTATGCTTATAAAACCACACTTACAGCTGGGATTGTAAAAGTACCTCTAGAAGTTCATGGATTGAAGGCTTGGTTATAGAGATCTTGTGGGAAGAAACCATAGGAGATGGGTGCTACTGATGTGGTTTAGTCCCTCTGTCCCTCTTCTCCCCCTATCCTTGTCCCCTAGTCCATTGATAGGGGAGGTCCTCCTCCCCTACTATCTGGCTTTAGCCTATCAGCTTTTTCAGAACTTCCTAGATCCTCTTTCTCTGTGAAATGGCTAGGTCACCCCAGTGATCAAAGAACAGGCAAAAGAGTTCATGTCAGAGACTGCCCCTGCTCCTCTTAAGAGGAAAATCCTACTGTACTGCCTATGGGCTAGAGGGTCTAGGTCTTCTCCATACATTGTCCTTGGTTGTTGCATCAGTTTCTGACTTTAAAAACTAACAGAGTTAGTTGATTTGATCTTGGGGACTTGTTATAATTTAGAAGAGAATTGATTTCTAAGTGTGAATACATACAGATAGGTCCAAATCACTTCTATTTTGATGAGATTCATAATCTCTGTGTGATTGTCTTTCTGTCTTTTTGTCTCTGTGTGTGTGTGTTTCCTCCTCCCCTCCCCCCTTTCTGAAACCATAATTTTGATCTAGACTGATCTAGACTGATTACCCTGACTCTTCAATAGTCATCTTGACTATATTAGTCTGGCTTGGTCAGCTTACACCTGATCTCTAAACTCAGCATTGACTTGGTATTCAGAACCATTTTTACATAGTTTCCTGCTTTTCTCTATACCTTTTTTCACAAATCATCTTTCTATGTGTCAACACGATTTTTGTATTTCTGATCATAATTATAATGGGAAATTATTTTCCTTATTTGAGTTGTACTGTCCATAGTGATTTAGGGGATAGGAATAAAATTTTATCTTTGGATAATTCCAATATATGTAGTGGAAATGATACTGTAAGTGCAGTGTGCTGTACCACTGTAAAAAACATTCACATAAAATTAAAATAAGTATTTATTTTCTGACCTAGGTCACCACCTCTTGAAATACTGAAAAGCATTATGAGAGATACTTCTAAAATCATTATAAACCTAACCTGTGACTGGAATAAGATTTACAGTGGGCTGTGGTAAGGAAGATATTGCTTCATTATCCAGGGAGTCAAGTGAATCTCCTGAATAATAGTATAAGTTATGAGGAAAAAGGACATCCTTAATGCTGTGATCTCCCAGTAACTTTTATGCCAGAGACTGATCAACTCCCCACTGTAGTGTATACTCTGCCATCACACAGATAACATCTCACTGTCTTTATGTATTGATTGTCCAGTTTCTCTGAGGAATGACATATTTCTGAATTATTTTGTATTCATCCTCATAGTTTTGATACGTTAATAATCTTTTATATACAATTTGTCTATTTTTGTAGCTAATAAATGAATGAATCTACAGCTTAGAAAAACCAAATACAGGCATATCCAAGGATCATCAAAATGTGTCCAGGTCACTGCAACAATTCCAGATGAATTGCTGTATAACAATCTTGGCAACTCACTATTTGTCCTATGTACTACTGATTTACCACTATTTGTGCTTGATACTTAATATTGTATTAAAAACTCTATAACTCATCTCTCCACAAAAAAAATGTAGTTTGTATTTAAATACTATATGACAGCATTGGTATCTGAAATGAATATATAATCCAAACTACTATATATAAATTACTATGGACTCTTCCCTTGAAATTGGACTTCCTTAGTAATGCTAAATTAATTTCACCTAACCTACTAATTCTGTATTTGGGTTTGTTATTAAGACATCTAAAAAGTTATTACTTGAAGAAACATTGATTTTCTCAAAGACTAAATTCTACACAGAAACTGAAGTGAACAAACATCACCTTTCTACCTACACAGAGACAAGGGTAGTTGTGTCAAAGACTTACCATACTGTTTTATTTTGTGCTTTTTTTGTATTTTATTTTTTTAATTATTATCATTATTTATTACAATTTATTCACTTTGTATCCAGGCTGTAACCCCGTTTCTCATCTCCTCCTGGCCCGACCCTCCCTTACTCTTCCCCCACTATGTCTCTCCCTTAGTCCACTGATAGGGGAGATCCTTCTTCCTTACTATCCCCCTATGAAACCTTAGCGTATCACGTTTCATCAGGACTGTCTGGATCCTCTTTCTCTGTGGACTAGTAAAGCCACCTCACTGCGGGGGGTGGGGGAGAATCAAGAAGCAGGCAACCAAGTTCATGTCAGTGACTGATTCTGCTTACCTTACTAGGCAAACCCCATGGAGACTGAGCTGCCCATGGGCTATATCAGGCTGTCTAGGTCCTTCCCATGCATGGTGCTTGGTTGATTCATCAGTCTCTGCAGGGCCCCCTTTGGCCCAGAGTTTTTGCCTCTGTTGGTCTCCTTGTGGTGTTCCTGTCTGCTCCAGGTCTTCCTATCTCTCCCTCTTTCCATAACATTCCCTGCACTCTGTCCAAAGTTTGGCTGAGTCTCAGCATCTGCATCTATACCCTGCAGGGTAGAGTCTTTTAAGGGCCTCTGTGGTAGGCTCCTATCCTTTTCCCTGTTTTCCCTTACTTCTGATGTCTATCTTGTTTGCCCTTCTGAATGAGGATTAAGCATCTTCCATAGAGTAGTCCTTGTTTACCTTCTTTAAGATTATAGATTTTAACATGTTTATCCCATTTTATATGGTTATTATAACTTAGAAGTGAGTATATACCACATGTGTCTTTCTGCTTCTTGGTTACCTCACTCAGAGTAATCTTTTTTAGTTCCATTCATTTGCCTGCAATTTTCATGATTTCCTTGTTTCTAATTGCTGAATAGTATTCCATGGTGTAAATATGCCACAATTTCTTTATCTATTCCTCAGGCTAGGGACATCTAGTTCATTTCCAGGTTCTGGTAATTATGAATAACACTAAGAACATAGTTGAGCAAATGTCCTTGTTGTGTGGTTGAGCATCTTTTGGATATATGCCCAGTAGTGGTATAGATGGATTTTGAGGTTGCACTATTCCTAATTTTTTGAGAAAACTCCAGATTGATTTTCAAAGTGGTTGTACAAGTTTACATTTCCACCAGCAGTGGAGGAGGGTTCTCCTTTCTCCACAGCCTCTCCAACACATGTTGTCACTTGAGTGTTTTATCTTAGCCATTCTTTCATTCTTATCAGAGACTATTCATGAAACACAGAGAGAACACTCATAACAGTACATTTTACAAATCACTGCAAGTAGGTAAAATAGTGACTAACACTGCTCTGTTTAACTCTGTTTCTTTACTACAGTGTGAATTAGGTATATAAGGACTTACTTTCTCATCTCATTTAGTTCTTTCTAATGTTCCACTCTTCTTATCTGGAGTCTAGCCTAATGTCCCAAATTTCCATTTCTGAAAATAAAAGTTTATACTCCCTGTGAAGCCTTAACATAATATTATTGGATATGCCTTCCACAATGGATACTGCTGTTTTCTTCTGAGAGTTATTCTTTTGAACTCAGCAACACTGTGCAGGTTTATCAAGTATTATAGTAGTTCTCTTGTTCACTTCTCACTGCTTTGGTGAGCATCTACACTCTCCCATCCTTGAGCCACTTAAAATAGCATTGCCATTTGGCTCCTACTTTATGACATAGCTTAGCTTCTGAACATTCCCTTCAATATCTGCATCTACCCTCGTAATGTGGATATTTATATTGATCAGTATTGATGACTTTCAACTACTCCCCATCCCTTGACTCTCTGAGACTTAGCTCAAATGAGGATGGCCTACCAGCACATGCACTTCAATTCACACAAAGCTACTATTCCATCTAAATTTGTCGCTATCATAAACCTAAATGGCTTACTCTAGAGAATTAGCTCACATTCTGCCATACATTCTACCAGCCACCCCCCTCATAATGTCCCAGTTCAGGATTTACTATTTTCTCACTTGTGAATCAATTTTGATAGTCACCAAAAGAAATCCTTTTGAAGGAATCCAACTTCTGTATACATTATTTTATGAAGTGCCATTTTCTATATACTAGATATAAATGATCTGTCCATCGGTAATAGTACTCAAGAAAAGAAAAGAGTAATTTTCTTTCAAGTAATTACAAATTAATTAGTAAGATATTAATAATCTAGGAAACACATTCTTGCACAGGAACCCTTATTTTCTAGATTCCAAAAACAAAACAAAACAAAAACAAAAACACTTTTGTCTACTTGATGAAATATTTTGGCAAATACTGTCAAATCCTTTTTTTCCAAAAGTATTTTCTTGAATCATCATATATGCTAAAGAAGACCTCATTTCTGGCCACAGATTCCACTAAACCTGTATCTATTTTAATACTTATTATTTACCAGAGGAATCCTGGGATAGTAAATTAAATATTTACTATGGTTGGAAGTTATTTATCTGTTCTTCTACTACATATAGTATACTATCAGGTATGTCATAGCCAGTTGATAGACTTAAAGGCTCACGTTCTATAATTAAGTGT
The DNA here is from genome assembly GCF_907164565.1 of Psammomys obesus. Classification (NCBI taxonomy): domain Eukaryota; kingdom Metazoa; phylum Chordata; class Mammalia; order Rodentia; family Muridae; genus Psammomys; species Psammomys obesus. Next base: position 4,763,308 of record NW_026585797.1, on the reverse strand, counting down.
GTGCTATCAATAAATATACTTGCTTCATTTGGGGGCATCAATATATTTTATACACTTCATTGGTCTCCTGTTGAGTAGTCCTATTTCATATGAAGAGAGCTGCTAAGGTATGTGTACGTTTGGTGTCTAATATGAAAAATTAAGGCATGACAGACTGAGGGTTATAACAACAACATCTTTGTTCTGGCATCTGTTTGTTTATATAAAAGAAGGGCACATACCTGATATGTTGTGAGGTGATCATTGTGGAGGGCTTATATATTAAACAAATGTATAACCTACCGTGACATGGCAGGGCTTAATCTAAAGGAAAGAAGAACATGCTTATGCTTATTGTTTTTGCATTTAACTGCCAATCAAGCTACATTTTTTTGTGAAGAGCTGGGAAGCAATTTTCACTCATGTACATGATATCATGTAGGTCAGATTCTTTCATGTAAATATTTCACTTGCATGATTAAACTTCAATATAAAGGTAGTTCTAAAAAGTATTGGGTTTTTTTCTCTTTAATTTACTCTAAGTTGTATGTTTTCTTAATTTTTATTTTATTTTTATATTAATCACAGGTTGTTTAATTTATATCCCAGCCGTAGCCCCCTCCCTCATTCCTTTCCAATCCCACCCTCCCTCCCTTTTGTCCTTGCCCTTTTCCATGTCCACTGCTAGGGGAGGTCCTCCTCTCCTTCCATCTCAACTTAGCTTATCAGGTATCTCTAGGGCTGGCTGCCATGTCCTCTTCTGTGGCCTAGCAAGACTGTTCCTCCCTCAGGGGAGGTGAGGAGGTAAAGGAGCCAGTCATTGAGTTCATATCAGAAATAGTTCCTGTTCCTCTTACTAGGGAAACCCACTTGGTTACTGAGCTGCCATGGGCTACATCCGAGCAGGGGTTCTTGATTATATCCATACATGGTCCTTGGTTGGAGAAACAGTCTCATAGAGGGCTCCCATGCCCTGATATATTTTGTCCTTGTGGAGCTCCTGTCCTCTGTAGGTCATACTAACTCCCCTTTCTTTCATATGATTCTCTGAACTCTGCCCAAGGTTTGGTTATGTGTCTCAGCATCTGCTTTGATACACTGCTAGGGAGAGTCTTTCAGAGGCCCTTTGTAGTAGGCTTCTGTCCTGTTACTTGTTTTTTCCTATCCATCCCATTTGTCTTTCTAAGTGAGGACTGATCATCTTTCTCCAGGTACTCTTTTTTGTTTATCTTTTTAGGTACACATATTTTAGTATGTTTATCCTATCTTATAGGTCTATATAAGTTAGTGTATAACATGTGTGTCTTTCTGCTCCTGATATATCTCACTCAGGATGATCTTTTCTAGATCCTACCATTTGCCTGCAAATTTCATGATTTTCTTTTTTTAATTGCTTAGTAGTATTCCATTGTGTAAAAGTACCACAATTTCTATATCCATTCCTCATTAGAAGGACATCTGGGTTGTTTCCAGTTTCTGGCTATTACAAATAAAGCTGCTACAAACATGGTTGAGCAAATGGCCTTGTTGTGTATTTGAGCTTCTTTTGGATATATGCCTATTAGTGGTATAGCTGGATCTTGAGGAAGCACTAGTCCGAATTGTCTAAGAAAGGGCCAGATTGATTTCCAAAGTACTTGTATGAAGCAAGGATTTTATCAAGCACGATGCCTATAATTTGCATTTTTAATAGGTATTTAAAATATAAGCAATATCTGGGTAAAAGTGGTATTAAAAGAGCTCTCTCTATATCCAATAGTGCATGCGTCTTAAGCTTGGAAAGAAGAAATACAGGAGCAGAAGTATGGGTTAATTCAAAGTAAAACTTAAGAAAGAAGTTTGTCCCTTGGTGAGTCTAGATATCCATTAACTTTAGGTAGCTTTTTTTTCTGTTAGTTGACAATTTGCACATTTTTAAAAATCTATTTTCCTAAACTGTTCTATAAATCTTCACAGGAAACTCTCTCTTAGTGTGCTAGCTAATATTGACTGGATTAATGACTTATTGATTAAGTTGTCTGGCTCTAGAGTCAACCATTAGACAAGCCTCTGAGCCCACCTGGGTGGCACTCTTAGATTAGTTTAGCATCTTTGCATTCCTGTGAAGAATTTTATTGAATTAATTAAGTAGATTGGGTAGAGACATCTTACATCTTATTATTATTTTCTATGGCCAAAATAAAAGGAGGCTTTAGGAAAAGATCTTGCTTTAGCCAGGTTGTCTTTGTTTCTTGTTAGGGAGTGCCTCTACTCTACCACTGCCACCTTTTCCTGACATCAGAACTGAGATTCTTTAGTGTTCCAGTAGACACGAGGCCCAGTGGCTCCCTCGGCATTCTGCAGGCCTCCTTCACTACTTTGGAATGATGATATGTCCAGACTTGTGTTCTGAGCAGTCATTGTGTTCTCAGCTTTCTAGTATGAAGACAGCCACTTGGACTAGCCAGACTGTATTCTGTATGTCAACCTAGTGCACAAACATATATTCAGCCTGTCAATTATTTTACTCGAGTGCCCTCACTAATACAGTCAGTTAGTTTTAGCTTCAAGCTTAGTCTTATGTACTAGTATACCATTTCATTCTTAATAGATATGTGATCAGACATGTTGCTGTTGATTTTCAATTTAAGATAGAAAACAAACAAAAACAAACCAAAGAAATTCTCTAGAACATCCATGATTTATTCAAGATTATTGTTACAATTTTATATCGTTACTCAGGAACAACAACAACAAAAAAGTAGCCTGGAACTGATCAATTATAATTACTATCCAGTTCTGAAAACCCACTCACACCACTTAAAAAAAATCAGCACATAGGAATTGAAAAAATGAAATAGTTTGCATTTCTCTATTCATCAACCATTTACTTCTTTTTTTCTAATATTCATAGGCTTATAGGAAACAAATGCTTCACATGAGGTGCCTGAGGAAAAGCAATGAAGGATATTTATTGTTAAAGATGAAGCTAGGTTAAATGATTATAAAAAACAAAATAATCAAACAAACAAAAAACCACAAAGACTAATAGACCATTCTACACCCAAAGCGTCATTCTGTGTTAAAAGCTTTTTATCATTGTAACATATTTTTTAGTCAAATGGTAGGCTTTAATCTAAATGGATGTCACCTTCAACACATTTGAAAACAACTTCATAGATTCTTTTAGGCCAAAATTAGTTGAATTTTCTTTAATTCCCCTCTATCCTCTCTTCTCCATACTCGCATTCTGTATCTATTCCATGAGAAAATTCTCTGCATTCTACATTTAAAGTATTCCCCATATTAGTACAGTTTCTATGACTTCTTTTGTATGAGCAGAGCCCAGCCCTTGATGACACTCAGCTGTCCCCTCCTGCATTGACTACTACTCTCTACAAACATTTGGCAGAATCTTCTCTATAGTCTTTTAAATGTATGAACAAGATCATGTCACTGCTCAAAACTGCATGGCTCAAAACACCCATAAAGGCCTGATATATAATGGGTAAGATCTTAGCTTCTTTTCATTTGCCTATTCTGTTACTTTTTCTTAGGGTTGCTCTAAACACACAAGTGTTTGTCTTAAGCAAAGTGTTTTGTTGTCATTGGGAATTCAGCCTGCATGGCCTTACCTAGGATGTTCTCTCACACCATTACCTGGATAACATTTTATTGCTGCACAATTCTATTTCAATACCAAGTTATTGTTGATTCTCCCATAAAAAAAAATCTACCCTTGCTTGATTTTTTGCAAGTGATCCAACTGTTATGGCCTTGTTTCATTTGCTCTTCCCTCTCTCTCCCTCTCTCTCTCTTTCTGTTTCTCTTTGTTTCTTTGGATGTCAAGAGAGTGTGTCTCAATGTTTCTACTTTGAGTGGCAATAAGTCATCTCTAATATGAAGATTCTTGTCTGCTATTGACTATTCATTTTCTACAAATATTTGTATGTCAAAACTTTATTTACAATTCCATTAAGAGATAGGGAGTTTGGGAGCTGATCCAACTAAAATGAGGTCATGGGATGGTGAAGTTATGATGAGACAAAATGCCCAAAACTTATTTTCTCTGACATTGCAATGGGCAAAGCAGACGGCCCCCAACAACACAGTTATGCTGTCATTTTCATATGATACTTTTCTGCTTCTATACCTGTCAGAAACAAATATTGCTTCTATCACATATTTCATATAACCTCTTTATAGAAGTCAAGCACTTCCTAATGACTTTTTGACCTGGAACAAAGCTCCCACTTCTTCCCTATTTTTGTTTCCATTGCTTCATCTGCATCTGCTCATAGGATCTAAAGGAACTTATTATTCTATCCTGTATGGTTTATATTCTGTCCTTCTTACAATTCCACATTTACATTCATTAGGTTCTTGATAAATCTTTTAGTGTTTGCTAACACTTTGTTCAGTTGTGTCTACTACACCCTTTGCTTTACCTTTGGAGCAGTTAGTTTCAGTGACTTTATTTTTTTAATTTGGCAAATGTCTTGGATATTTTTAAAGTTAGTTGTGGTTGTTTCATCTTGTCTCCTCTTCCACTCTTTATCTGAAAGATCAATTAAACAGAAGTTCCTCCATATCTTTGTGGTTCCTATATGTCTCCTTCAAGCTAAAGGGTTTATACCTCTATTTTTACAGAGCTTCTAAGTAGCATAAGCAATAATAAGTGACCAAATAAGACTCTTGGGGATAAACAACAACAACAACAAAAGCTGCCCACAAAATGATGCTCCTAAAACTACCCTCATGTAACAACAGAATTATTTAATGTTTTTACCGACAATGATTATGTGTGGGACGACTTCAATGTTCCCAAGAAGCAAAGGTGAGGAAAGCCTTAAGACCTAAGGAGGAGACATACATTGTTAGAAGCCAAATGGAGTAATTTAACACACTTCCCCTACCAGTCCCTTAGATTATAGAACATTTTGTTTTATCCAGCTAAACTGGTACTGTAATGGTGTGTTAGGTAATGCTATGCAGCTGAATGTTGCCAAGCAATAGTGAAAGTCTCTATATAAATAGCAGCAGCCAGCAGGTGAATGTGGACTGAATCAGGTAGCAGACAAGCTAAAGCCAAGCCAGAAACACAAAGAGCATTTATTCACAAGCCAAGGCTGTTATTCCACACAGGCTTTGTGGACAAGCCTGCTGTTCTCATGCTGATTTTCTCTGTTATCCCTTTCCATTCTGACCACAGTACTGCCAACAGAAGCCATCCAGCACAGGCAACTCTGTGTCTCTACCCTTTGCCATGTTTTTGTAACCCTAACATTTAACTGCCTCCCATCTCTGTATTCCATTCACATTTTTTCCCTCAGTAAATGGAAGCAGAGAGAAGTCATCAGAAACATGTCTGTAATAGGGCTAATGTTCCATAAGGGAGCTCCTTGTTCTCTCTCTTTTGTCTTTCTTTGTGTTCTGTCTTTGTTGTTTAATTCATTGTATCTGTGGAAAATAATCAAGTTTCAAGAAAAAGAGCTTTTATTAGTCTTGACTTTCTGATTCACAGTGGCACACCTCGTTCCATTTACTCAGTTCAGATCAGGAAACTTCTGTTTCCCTTTCAAACGTTGCTGTTACCAGATAACATGAGCCCCTTTTTGATAGTGATAGTATAGATAGTTTTCCAGAGACCAAAAACAAGTGTTTTGTCTTCATTATGTTTTCTAAAGAGGAATGTAAGTTTTTCAGGATGGTGGCTCTGGTAGTATCAATGAGATTGACAGCCATAGGCCATGGGTTCATATGTTTTAATGTCTGGTTAACTGTTTGGGAAGGAATAAGAGTTATGACTTTGTTGAAGGAGATGTGTCAATGAGGCATAATTGGAGATTTCAGAAGCTAAAACATTTACAGTTCTCTCCTTCTTGCTCTCTCTCTCTCTCTCTCTCTCTCTCTCTCGCCTTCTGGTTATTGTCTCAGCAAGGACTCTCTTAGGTATTGTTCTAGTGACATACCCGGCAATCTGCTGCCATGTGCTGTACCATGACCATCGTGAACTCATTCCCTAAAACTTTAACCATGCTCCAAATTAAATGTTTTATTTCAATAATAAAAAAGTAACTAAGGTAGATGCTATAATCTTTCCATGACCTTCCTACCTTAGGTTCTTTATGCTGGCTTATCTATACACACATTTCACCTTCCAGGTTCAAGTCTCCCAGCAAACCACTGAAGGTTTAACTTTTCCCAACTACACTCATCATTGACTCATTTGTTTTAGATTTTCGAACAGATTCTCAAAGTAGGCTTATTGACTGGTTTTCCAGACAGTGATTATATGTTAGGAAAACTGCAAATTTCCCTAAAAAACAGGAGTAAGGACAACCTTGGTAGGATACAAAATCAAAACATAAAATTCAGGAACTTTCATGAATCAAAGTGACAAGCACAGTAAGAAAAAATCAGATAAACAAAAATGCCATATACAGCAGCCACGGAGGAAGAAGTGGAAGGAAGAAAGAAAAAATGAAAGGAAGGAAGGAAGGAAGGAAGGAAGGAAGGAAGGAAGGAAAGATAAGAATACCAGAAGGTAGAATGATCTTCCATGCATATGGATTATTAGAATTGATGTTGTAAAAAAAAAAAAAATTGAGTGTAATCCCTACCAATATTCCAATACACTATATTCATATAAATTGACAAACAATTTATATTCATATAAATTGACAAACAATTTACATGGAAGCACAAAAGACTCTATGAAGCAAAACAATGCTAAACGAGGGGGGAGGGGCAAGATGGCAGCACCAGGAGAACACTGTGTCTGAGAAGCAGGCCAACACTCTCCATGCAGCGACCAGGAGACTGAACTCTGGGCCCTAAAACTACAGCGATTGTGTTTCCCAGGTGAGGGGAGGCTCCCACAGCTTGGGAATCGGTTGGGTCCACTCTCAGCTGCCCAGCCAGAAGCCGGAAGAGATCCCAGGTAACACATTCTTTGGGTCTCCGGGATGGAGCCACAAGCCAGCTTGTCCCAATCACTTTCCCAGGCTGATCGGTGGGCACAAGGGTGTCTGAGACTGAGAGTCCCAGTCGCAAGAAAACCCCACGGGGAAGCAAAGTAGCTAGACTGATCACGGGTCACCCAGTCTTTCCCTGAAAGTTCTCGCTGACCACGGGTACCTGCTGCCATCACAACTGAGCTCCCGCTGTGCACAGAGAGCAGCTGCAGCTGCGCACCCAACTCAAAATCCCTACTCCCTCTTGGGAGGAGGCAAAAGGCGGCCAGCAGAATCTGCCACAGACCACATTGTCTGTACCCCAACCCGAGATTGTGGCTGAGAAAACCCAATCCTTTCGGGCACTCCCCCAAACGCCACCATAACCCTGCCGCAGTGGAGTGGAAGGATAAAGAGGCGCACAGCGGCTTCACAGTGCCGGAACTCCAGTGCTGCCGGCTGCTCCTAGCAAACTTCAGCTCGGGATCTGGGACTGTGGTCATTCAACACGTCCTGAGACTCTCCTGGGTCCAGCACAATAAGGTCTACCACCAAGTCCTATCACCGGTGACCCCCCCCCAGCAGAGAAACCCTGGCTCAGGATCGGACTGAGAAGTCCCAACCCCTTCTGGCACTCCCCTGAGAGGACTGCCATAAGCTTGCCTTAGCAGAGGGGAAGGTCAGAGGGGAAGGACAGAGAGGCAGCCTGCCAAGGACACAGCACCCCCTTTCCAGCACACCCAGCGGCCCCTAGCAGAGAAACCCAAGCTCTGAATCTGAGGACACTCAACCATACCTGGGTACTCTCTCGGGATCAGCAAACATAAGTTATTCCTCCAGGCTGCTTCTGGCAGAGAGATCTGGGCCCAGGATCTGGGATTGAGAACACTCAACCTAAATCCTTCCCAGGCTACCCTGGGACCAGTCAACATAACCCCTCCAGGCAGAGGGAAAGGACAGAGAGGCAGCACACAGGAAAGGTGGACACCGAGTCCTGCGGCCACAGTGTCACAGAGCTGACTGTTAGCCTACCCGTGCATTTCCCGCAGCAGGACCAAATCGGAGAGTAGAGAGCAAAGGGAACACCTGTGCATTCCAACTGGTCCTGCAAGAGAGTGAGTGAGCCTTCTAGGGAGAGTTTGCCCAGACCCAGGGCCTCTCCACAGAAGCAACCAGACAAGATCCCTGCCACCCACGCCCCTAGTGTGGGCATCATAGGGATTCTTGGGATAGCGACCCCAACATTGAAGCTTCTGCCTTGTGGGTCCACCAGTGTACTTCAGGCAAACAATCCCTGGATCTCAGACAGAACTGCATAATAGTGGCCTGCAGGCCACTGCAATAGTCAAAGAATCCTTGTATGCACACTGCGCCCGCTAAAAGCGCATGCGAATCGCACCAGCGTCACATTCCTTACTTAGGCAAAACTGAAACCACAACGCATACTCCCAAACCAGTGAACCTCTATCATTTTCCTGAAAAAACAATCCAGAAAACAGTAAGAGACGATCATAGCCGAACTACAAACACAAGGAACAAACAGTGAGGGTTATAAATAACCAGATGGCTAGAAGCAGACATAAGAACACTCCCAACAAAAATCAGGACATAATGACTTCACCCCACAAAACAATGGACACCGTGTCTGAGAAGCGGGACAACACACTTCCTGCAGCGACCAGCAGACTGAACTCTGGACCCTAAAACAACAGCGATCGATCATGTTTCTCAGGTGAGGGGAGGCTCCCATGGCGTGGGAATCGGTCGGGTCCACTCTCGGCTGCCCAGCCAGAACCCGGAAGAGAACCCCGCAACGTGGGCTTTGGGTCTCTGGGCTGGTGCCACAAGCCTGCTTGTGCCGATCACATTCCCAGGCTGATCGGTGGACACAAGGGTGCCTGAGGCTGAGAGTGCCAGTCGCCAAAAAAAACCTACGGGGAAGCAAAGTTGCCAGACTGGTCACAGGTCACCCAGTCTTTCCCTGGAAGGTCTCTCTGACCTCAGGTACCCGCCGCCATCACAACTGAGCTCCCGCCTGGTGCAGAGAACAGCTGCGTGCCCAGCTCAAAAATCCCTACTCCCTTTTCGGAGGAGGCAGGAGGCATCCAGCAGAATCTGCCACAGACCACATTGTCTGTACCCCAACCCGAGATTGTGGCTGAGAAAACCCAATCCTTTCGGGCACTCCCCCAAATGCCGCCATAACCCTGTCGCAGTGGAGTGGAAGGATAAAGAAGCGCACAGCGGCTTCACAGTGCCGGAACTCCAGTGCTGCCGGCTGCTCCTAGCAAACAAACTACAGCTCGGGAACTGGGACTGTGGTCATTCTACACGTCCTGAGATTCTCCTGGGTCCAGCGCAATAAGGTCTAGCAGCAAGTTCTATCACCGGCGCCCCCCCAACCCCTGGCAGAGAAACGCCCGCTCAAGGCTCAGGATCCGACTGAGAAGCCCCAACCCCTGCTGGCACTCTCCTGAGAGCACCTCCATAAGCTTGCCCAAGCAGAGGAGAAGGTCAGAGGGGAAGGACAGAGAGGCAGCCTGCTAAGGACACAGCACCCTCTCTCCAGCTCACCCAGCGGCCCCTAGCAGAGAAACCCAAGCTCTGGATCTGAGGACACTCAACCATACCTGGTACTGTCTTGGGATCAGCAAACATAGATTCCACCACTAGGATACTTCTGGCAGAGAGATCTGGGCCCGGGATCTGGGATTGAGTACACTCATCCTAACTCTTTCCCATGCCACCCAGGGACCAGTCAACATAACCCTTCCTGGCAGAGGGAAAGGACAAAGAGGCAGCACACAGGAAAGGTGGACACCGAGTCCTGCGGCCACAGTGTCACAGAGATGACTGTTAGCCTACCCGTGCACTTCTGCAGCAGGACCAAAACAGAGAGTAGTGAGCAAGGGGAACCCCTGTGCATTCCAACTGGTCCTGCAAGAGAGTGAGTGAGCCTTCTAGGGAGAGATTGCCCCAGACCTAGGGCGCCTCCACAGAAGCAACCAGACGAGATCCCTGCCACCCACATCCCTAGTGTGGGCATCATAGGGATTCTTGGGATAGCGACCCCAACATTGAAGCTTCTGCCTTGCGGGTCCATCAGGGTAATCCAGGCAAACAATCCCTGGATCTCAGTCAGAACTGCGTAATAGTGGCTTGCAGGCCACTGCGCCCGCTAAAAGTGCACGCAAATAGCGCCAGCCTCACATTCTTTACTTAGGCAAAACTGAAAACACAGTGCACACTCCCAAAGCAGTGAATCTCTCTCATCTTCCGGAAAAAACAGTCCAGAAAACAGAAAGAGAGGATCATAGCCCAAACTACAAACTTGAGGAACAACCAGTGAGGATTATAAATAACCAGATGGCTAGAGGTAGACCTAAGAACACTCCCAACAAAAATCAGGACATAATGACCTCGCCAGCAACCCCACAAAACAATAGACACTTCAATTCACTAGATACACAAGAAAACTACCTCAAAACTATGTTTTTCCAGCTATTAGAGGCCCATAGAGATGAAATGAACAAAGCCCTCAGAGAAATAACCAAAGAAATCGAGACTAACCAAGAGGAAACAAATCGTGCTCTCAGAGAAATGACCACGAAAATTGAGGCAAACAGAGAAGAAATGCACAAAGCTCTCAAAGAAATGTCCACACAAATGAAGGCAAATAAAGAAGAAATGAACAAAGCTCTCATAGAAATGCAGGCAATTATACCCAAAGAAGTAGAGGCACAATTAGTGATACATAGAGAGGAAACAGACAAAAAAATAGAAGCTATCATTGAAAAGCAGGAGTCCATATTCAAACAGATGAAGGAAATGGTGCAAGACATGAAAACAGAATTAGAATCAATAAAGAAAACACAAATAGAGAAAAACCAGGAGCTGGAGAACATAGAGAAAAGATCAGGAACTACAAAGGTAAGCATCACCAACAGAATACAAGAAATGGAAGAAAGAATCTCAGGAGCCGAAGATACACTTGCAGAAATTGACACGTCTCTCAAAGAAAAAATAAAATCAGAAAAGTTCCAAACACAAAACATCCAAGAAATCAAGGACACCATGAAAAGACAAAACCTAAGAATAATAGGAGTAGAAGAAAAAGAAGACATCAGGCTCAAAGGTCCGGAAAATATTTTCAAGAAAATTATAGAAGAAAACTTTCCCAACTTAAAGAAGGAGATGACCATAAACATACAAGAGGCCTACAGAACACCAAGTAGACTAGACCAGAAAAGAAATTCTTCACGTCACATCATAGTCAAAACAGTGAACCTACAAAACAAAGAAAAAATTCTAAAAGCAGCAAGGGAAAAAGGCCAAGTAACATATGAAGGTAGACCTATCAGAATCACACCAGATTTCTCAACAGAAACTATGAAAGCCAGAAGGGCCTGGACAGAAATCATACAGTCCTTAAGGGACCACAGATTCCAACCCAGACTACTATACCCAGCAAAACTTTCAATCAACATAGACGGAGAATTCAAGATATTCCAAGACAAAACCAAATTTAAACAATATCTACATAGTAACCCAGCTCTACAGAAGTTACTAGAAGGGAAACTCCAAACCAAAGAAAACAACTACATAGAAGGAAACAGAGGAAATAGATAACTACACAACAACAAAAAAAAAAAAAAAAAAAAAAACAAAAGAAGACAAGCAATGAAACTCAGTGACACCACCAACACCACATCTAAAGTAAGTAACAATTGCTGGTCACTAGTTTCTATCAACATCAACGGACTCAACTCCCCAATTAAAAGACACAGACTAACAGAATGGTTGCAGAAACAGGATCCATCATTCTGTTGCATCCAAGAAACACACCTATGCAACAAAGATAAACACTACCTCAGAGTAAAGGGTTGGAAAAATGTCTTTCAAGCAAATGGTTCCAGAAAACAAGCGGGAGTAGCCATCCTAATATCTAATAAAATAGACTTTCAACCCAAGTTAATCAAAAAAGACAAGGACAGCCACTATATTCTCATCAAAGGAAAAATCCACCAAGAGTACATCACAATTTTGAATATCTATGCCCCAAATACAAGAGCACCTACATTCGTAAATGAAACAATATTAAAGCTTAAATCACACATTGATCCTAAAACCCTAATAGTGGGAGACTTCAACACTCCACTCTCACCAAGGGACAGATCAACTAGACAGAAAACAAAGGGCACATATCTAAACATAGTAAAGGCAATATACTGCAAGCCTATAGCCAATATCAAACTCAATGGAGAGAAACTTAAATCAATCCCACTGAAATCAGGGACAAGACAAGGCTGTCCACTCTCTCCATACCTCTTCAAGATAGTACTTGAAGTCCTAGCCAGAGCAATAAGACAACTAAAGGAGATCAAGGGGATACAAATTGGAAAGGAAGAGGTCAAAGTGTCACTATTTGCAGATGATATGATAGTATACATGAGCGACCCCAAAAATTCAACCAAAGAACTCCTCCAGCTGATAAACACCTTCAGCAAAGTGGCAGGATACAAAATCAACTCAAAAAAAAATCAGAAGCCCTCCTGTATACCAAAGACAAAAGGGCCGAGACAGAAATTAGGGAAACAACACCCTTTACAATAGCCACTAATAACATAAATTACCTTGGTATGACACTAACCAAGCAAGTGAAAGACCTGTTTGAGAAAAACTTCAAGTCTCTGAAGAAAGAAATTGAAGATCTCAGAAGATGGAAAGATCTCCCGTGCTCATGGATTGGTAGGATTAACATCGTGAAAATGGCCATCCTGCCAAAAGCAATCTACAGATTCAATGCAATTCCCATCAAAATACCAACTCAATTCTTTATAGACCTTGAAAAAAAGATTCTCAGCTTCATATGGAGAAACAAAACACCCAGAATCTCCAAAACAATCCTGTACAACAACAGATCATCTGGAGGTATCTCCATCCCCGATCTCAAGTTGTACTATAGAGCAATAGTAATAAAAACTGCATGGTATTGGCATAAAAACAGAAAGGAGGATCAATGGAACTGCGTAGAAGACCCAGAAATAAACCCACACACTTATGAATACTCGATTTTTGACAAAGAAGCCAAAACCATTCAATGGAAAAAAGACAGCATCTTCAACAAATGGTGCTGGACCAACTGGATGTCTACATTCAGAAAAATGAAAATAGAACCATATTTATCACCCTGCACAAAACTAAAGTCCAAGTGGATCAAAGACCTCAACATAAAACCAGATACTCTTAATCTGTTAGAAGAAAAATTGGGGAACAGCCTAAAACTCATTGGCACAGGAGACAACTTCCTGAACAAAACACTAACAGCACAGGCTCTAAGAGCAACAATCAATAAATGGGACCTCATGAAACTGAAAAGCTTCTGTAAAGCAAAGGACACCATCATCAAAACAAAATGAATGCCTACAGATTGGGAAAGAACCTTTACTAACCCTTTATCTGACAGTGGACTAATATCCAGAATATACAAAGAACTAAAGAAGCTGAAAAGCAGCAAAGCAAGTAATCCAATTAAAAATGGGGAACAGAGCTAAACAGAGAATTCTCTGTAGAGGAATATTGAATGGCAGAGAAACACTTGAAGAAATGCTCAACTTCATTAGCCATCAGGGAAATGCATTTCAAAACAACCCTGAGATTTCAACCTTACACCCATCATAATGTCCAAGATCAAAAATTCATGTGACAACACATGCTGGATAGGTTATAGAGAAAGGGGAACCCTCCTCAACTGCTGGTGGGAAAGTAAACTGGTACAACAACTCTGGAAATCTATCTGGTGCTTTCTAAGACAATTAAGAATAGTGCTTCTTCAAGACCCAGCTATACCACTGCTAGGTATATACCCAAAATTTGCTGAAGTACACAAAAGGGATATTTGCTCAACCATGTTTATAGCAGCTTTATTTGTAATAGCCAGACCTGGTAACAACCCAGATGTCCATCAATGGAGGAATGGGTACAGAAATTGTGATATTTTTACACAATGGAATACTACTCAGCATTAAAAAAGGAGGAATTCATGAAATTTGCAGGCAAATGGTGGGACCTAGAAAAGATCATCCTGAGTGAAATATCCCAGAAGGAGAAAGACAAACACGGTATATACTCACTTATATAGACCTATAAGATATGACAAACATAATGAAATCTATACACCTAAAAATGATAATCAAGAGAGCGGACATGGGGTAAGATGATCAATCCTCCTTTATAAAGACAGATGGGATGTGCATTGAACATATGACAGGACTCTACTGAGCACATCTGAAAGACTCTAACTAGCAGTGTTTTCAAAGCAGATACAAAAACTCATAACCAAACTTCGGCAGAGTACAGGGAATCATATGAAAAAAGGGGAGTTAGTCTGATGAGGAAAGGATAGGAGCTCCACAAGGACCAAATATATATGGGCACAAGGACTTTTCAGAGACTGACATTCAACCAAGGACCATGTATTGGTATAAACTAGAACCTCTGCTCAGATGTAGCCTATGGTAGCACAGTAACCAATTTGTTTCCCATAGTGAGGGGAACAAGGACTATTTCTAACAGGAACTCAATGACTGGCTCTTTGACCTCCCCAGAACCCAAAGGGAGGAGCAGTCCTTCTAGGCCACAGAGGAGGACTTTGCAGCCAGTCCTGAAGATACCTGATAAAACAGGATCAGATCAATGGGGAGGAGTTCCCCCCCATCAGTGGACTTGGAAAGGGGCACGGTGGAGATGAGGGAGGGAGGGTGGGATTGGGAGGGAATGAGGGAGCAGGATACAGCTAGGATAGAGAGTTAATAAAATGTAACTGATAAGAAAAAAATAAAATTAAAATAAACAATGGTAAACAATGAAAAATCTGCAGAGATATGTCACTATGTATGATTTCACATTATACCACTACAAAAACAGCATCACATATAGAAATCAGTCACATTAATCAGTAGAATATAATTTCGGACCTGTATATAATCACACTCTCCTACAGGCATTTAATTTATAGATTAAAATATAATTCCTTATTATATTTCATGTGTATATATGTACAATTCAGTGTTCATTTGTATACCACAGGCATACCAAGAGCCAGCAGAGGTCAGAAGGTCGGGATCCCTTAGAACTGGAGTAGAGGCATGTGTGCAGCACCACGTGATTTTGGAAACTAAATTTCCATCCACTGCAAAAAGAGCAAACATTCTTTTCTGTTTTAACTTTTAATAATTACACTTTATTCACTTTGTATCCCCCCCATAAACCACTCCCTTCTCCCCTCCTAATCCCATGTTCCCTCTCCCTTCTTCACGCATGCCCCTCCCCAAGTGCAACTGATAGGGGAGGTCCCCCTCTCCTTCCTTCTGACCTTAGCCTATCAGATCTCATCAGGAGTGGCTGCATTGTCTTCTTCTGTGGCCTGAAAAGGCTGTTCCCCCTACCCTCGGGAGGTGACCAAAGAGCAGGCCAATCATATTATGTCAGAGACAGTCCCTCTTCCCATCATTATGGAAGCCACTTGGACACTGAAATGCCATGGGCTACATCTGTCTGTGGGTTCTAGGTTATCTCCATGAATAGTCCTTGGTTGGAATATGAGTCTCTGGGAAGACCCCTGTGTTCAAATTTTCTGGTTCTGTTGCTCTCCTTGTGGAGTTCCTGTCCTCTCCAGCTCTTACTATTTCCCACTTCTTTCATAAAATTCCATGCACTCTGCCCAACACTTTGCCATAAGTCTCAGCATCTGCTTTGATAGTCTGCAGGGCCGAGCCTTTCAGAGACCCTTTGTGGCAGGTTCCTAACTTGTTTCCTGTTTTCTTCTTCTTCTGATGTCCATCCTCTTTGTCTTTCGGGATGAGAATTGAGCATTTCAGTCAGGGTCCTCCCTCTTGATTAGTTTCTTTAGGTGTACAGATTTTAGTAGGTTTATCCTATGTATATATGAGTGAGTATATACCTTGTGCATCTTTGTACTTCTGGGACAGCTCACTCACAATGATCTTTTCCAGTTCCCACCATTTACCTTCAAATCTCATGATTTCCTTATTTTTCATTGCTGAGTAATATTCCATTGTGTAGATGTACCACATTTCTGCACCAATTCTTCAGTTGAGGGGCATCTGGTTTGTTTCCAGGTTGAGCAAGTATCCCTTTTGTGTACTTGAGCAAAGTTTGGATATATACCTAGCAGTGGTATAGCTGGGTCCTGAGTAAGCACTATTCTTAATTGTCTTAGAAAGCGCCAGATAGATTTCCAGAGTTGTTGTACCAGTTTACATTCCCACCAGCAGTGGAGGAGGGTTCCCCTTTCTCCACAACCTATCCAGCATGTGTTGTCACATGAATTTTTGATCTTGGCCATTCTGATGGGTGTAAGGTGAAACATCAGCGTTGTTTTGATTTGCATTTCCCTAATGGCTAATGAGGTTGAGCATTTCTTCAAGTGTTTCTCTGCCATTCGATATTCCTCTACAGAGAATTCTCTGTTTAGCTCTGTTCCCCATTTTTTAATTGGATTACTTGGTTTGCTGCTTTTCAGCTTCTTTAGTTCTTTATATATACTGGATATTAGCCCTCTGTCAGATAGATGGTTGGTGAATATTCTTTCCAAATATGTAGGCATTCGCTTTGTTTTGATGAAGGTGTTGTTTGCCAATGGGACCAATTTCATGAGGTCCCATTTATTGATTGTTGCTCTTAGAGCCTGTGCTGTTGGTGTTTTGTTCAGGAAGTTATCTCCTGTACCAATGAGTTCTAGGGTATTCCCCACTTTCTCTTCTAACTGATTAAATATGTCTGGTTTTTATGTTGAGGTCTTTGATCCACTTGGACTTTAGTTTTGTGCAGGGTAATAAATATGGATCTATTTGCATTTTTATACATGTAGATATCCAGTTAGACCAGCACTATTTGTTGAAGATGCTATCTTTTTTCCATTGTATGGTTTTGGCAACTTTGTCAAATATCAGGTTTCCATAAGTGTGTGGGTTTATTTCTGGGTCTTCTGTTCGGTTCCATTGATCCACCATTCTGTTTCTATGCCAGTACCATGCAGTTTTTATTACTGTTGCTCTGTAGTACAGCTTACGATCAGGGATGGAGACACCTCCAGAAGATCTTTTATTGTAGAGGATTGTTTTAGCAATTCTGCATTTCTTGTTATTCCATAAAGTTGAGAATTTTTCTTTCAAGGTCTGTAAAGAATTGTATTGGTAATTTGATGGGAATTGCATTGAATCTGTAGATTCCTTTTGGTAAGATAGCCATTTTTACTATGTTAATCCTGCCAAACCATGAAAATGGAAGATCCTTCCTTCTTTTGATATCTTCTTCTAATTCTTTCTTCAGAGACTGGAAATTTTTTTCATACCGGTCTTTGACTTGCTTGGTTACGGTTACAACAAGGTATTTTAAGTCATTTGTGGCTATTTTGAAGGGTGTTGTTTCTCTAATTTCTTTCTCAGCCCTTTTGTCTTTTGTATACAGGAGTGCTACTGATTTTTTTGAGTTAATTTTGTATCCTGCCACTTTGCTGAAGGTGTTTAACAGCTGTAGGAGTTCCCTGGTAGAATTTTTGTGGTTTTTTTAGGCGCACTATCATATCATCTACAAATGGTGACACTTTGACTTCCTCCTTTCCAATTTGTATCACCTTGTTCTCCTTCAACTGTCTTATTGCTCTAGCAAGGACTTTCAGAACTACGTTGAAGATATATGGAGAAAGCAGGCAGCCTTGCCTTGTTCCTGATTTCAGTGGGATTGATTTAAATTTCTCTCTGTTTAGTTTGATGTTGGCTAAAGGCTTGCTGTATAATGTCTTTACTATATGTAGATATGTGTCTTGTATGCCTGATATGTCTAATACTTTAAACATGAATGGATGTTGGATTTTGTCAAATGATTTTTCAGCATCTAAGGAGATTATCATGTGTTTTTTTTTTTCTTTGTTAATATGGTGTATCACATTGATGGATTTCCGTATATTGAACCACCCCTGAATACCTGGGATGAAGCATACTTGGTCATAGTGAATGATATCTTTGATTTGTTCTTGTATTCGGTTTGCACGTATTTTGTTGAATATTTTTGCATCAATGTTCATAAGAGAGATTGGCCTGAAAATCACTTTCTTTGGTTGGGTCTTTGGGAGCTTTAGGTACCAATGTAACTGTGGCTTTATAGAATGAGTTTGGTAGTGTTCCTTCTGCTTCTATTTTGTGGAATAGTTTGAAGAGAACTGGAGTTAACTCTTTTTTGAAGGTCTGGTAGAATTCTGCGCTGAAACCATCTTGTCCTGGGCCTTTTTTGGATGGGAGACTTTCGATGACCACTTCTATTTCCTTAGGGGACATAGGACTATTTAATTGGTTTACCTGTTCCTGATTCAGTTTTGATAAGTCGAGTTGATCATGAAAATTGTCTATTTAATTTAGATTTTCAAATTTTGTGGCATATAGACTTCTGAAGTAAGTCTTAATGATTGTTTGGATTTCTTCAATGTCTGTAGTTATGTCCCCTTTTCATTTCTGATTTTGTTGATTTGGATGGTGTCTCTCTGCCTTTTAGTTAGCTTGGCTAAGGGTTTGTCTATCTTGTTGATTTTCTCAAAGAACCAGCTCTTGGTTTCTTTGATTCTTTGATTTGTTTTATTTGTTTCTAATTAATTGATTTCAGCCCTGAGTTTGATTATTTCCAGCCATCCATTCCTCTTTGGTGTGTCTGTTTCTTCTTTTTCTAGGGTTTTTAGTTGAGTCATTTAGTTTCTTGTATAAGCTGTCTTGAATTTCTTCTTGAAGGCACTTAGTGATATGAAAGGGGCAAGTATTCTTAACAGCTGAACCATCTGTTATCTGCTCACTTCTTGCTCGATTTTTGCCTAGGATGTCAAAGGTATATTGTAAGAGACAACATCTATAACAAGTGGTCTTGGAAAAAACAGATAACTACATGCAGAAGAATGACACATGATCCTTCTCTGTCACCTTTAACAAAAATCAGTTGTAAATGCATTAAATACCTCAACATTAGTCCAAAAAGATAGAAAAAATTTCTAGAGAAAAAGAGTAAGGCACAAAAGCTCATATAAGGATCTTCTGAATAAGATTCTTATCACTAGGAGACTAAGAACAGGAATCAGCAAGAGGGACCATGAAATTAATTTTTTTTTCTCTACAGAGGAAGTTATTGATTGGCTTAAGAGGAAAATTAAATAATAGGAAAGTCTTTTCCAGTTTTATTTCTGGGAGAGGATTCATGTCTCAAATTACAGGAAATTAAAAAGAGTGACACATACTCACACACAGACACCAAAACAAAACAAAACAAAACAGTAAAATGTAACTCAATTAGAAAGTGGACTGCGGAATTGAACAGAGTTTTCATAATAATAATAAAAATACAAATATCTAAGAAATATTTTAAAATATTCACTATCCTTAGCTATCCATGAATCAAAGTTGCTTTGAGATTCTGTGTTACCTCAGTTGAGTTGTTCACATTAAGGAAGCAAATAATAGTTAATGATAGTGAGAATATAATGAAGGGAAAACAGTAATGATACATGATTGGTGGGAGTCTAAGTTGTAACATCCACGATGGAAATCCATGTGACATTACAAACAATGGAACAAACAAACAAACACTACAGTAATGCTAGATTCAGTAGTGTACTTCTTTAATCACTGTACTAGTGAGGAAGTGACAAAAGGGTTTCTATGAGTTTGAGGCCAATCCCATTTATTTAATTGTCTAAATCAAACAAAAACTGTACGAAGATATACTATGTGTGCCAACTAAACCAGTCCTGGAGATATAACCAAAGCACTCTATGTCTTTCTATAGAGATATTTGTCTATCTGTGTTCATAGCGGCTCTATTCACATTAGTTAGACAAGCTAAGTATTCATACACTGATGAATGGATAATAAAATCATGGTGCCTATATATAACTGAGTTTTACTCAGCTATAATTAAAAGAAAATTATGAAATTTTTAGGAAAATTAGATAATTCAGACCCTGAATGAAAACTGTCACTTGTGAAACTCTACTGTGGAAATTAATATTAAATACTTAGATTTGTGTGTTTAATCTTGATTTTCGACAAAATCTAGAAAAACACAATTGTATCTTTGATAAAGATGAAAAGAGCATTTATGTTTTTCTTTTTTTATCATTTTTATTAAAACGTAGATTCTTTTCCATTACAATATAATCTGAATACAGTTTCCCCTCCCTCGAATCCTTCCAGGTTCTTGCCAGCTCATCTCCCATCTGGATTTACTCCCTTTCTTTCTCTGATTAGAAAAGAACAGGCTTCTAAGAGATAACAACATAACATAACACAACAAAATATAAAACAAACACCAGTTAGATAATGCAAACCAACAGAAAAATAAAAGAGCTCCAAGTGTAGTCAAAAGAATCAGAGACCCACTCATTCACACTTTCATAGGTCCCATAAAAGTACTCAATTGAAAGCTCTAGATACATACGTATATACATATACAAAGTATAAAGACTACATTCAAGAGAAGAGTGGTAGCAAACTGAGATGATATGAAAGTGAAAGAGAAATAATGGGAATGGAGTTTTAAGTAGGGATATGACTGAAAGGGTAGGGCAGAAGACAAGTTATGGACTGGATAAGAACATGAAAAATAATTGAAAAAAAACATATGGAAAACTATTATTTTATCAGATTTCATATATATTTTCTCATATAAATTAATTTAATGCAAGTAAACTCACTTAAGGAATCAAGTCCATCCTGGAAAAATCAAGTTGTCAAATAAAAAGCTCATTGTTGGGTGTGAGAAACTGTCCCTTTGGTTGTTGTTCTAGCTGTCTGCCACAGTTCCTGGTTCCTTGCCAGAACTTGATGGTAAGATCCTCATGCACTGGAAACACTTGACACATGGGTCACAGGACATAGGGAAATCCAGTTGGTACTTAGAATGAAGTTTCCTCTCTTTCTGGTTAGCTTTCATAGTGCTAGAGCATATAAGGGAGGTTTCTGGGAGAAAAAAGTCACCAAGATTCTCACTCATCTGAGAACCCAGCGAATGACAATAATGGCAATGTAGAAAAATATACCTGTGGATACAATAGCAGCATGAATGTCGTGAGAGTAACCAGCTGCATTCTGATTGAATTTAAAGCCAACTCCACAGGAAAACACAGGACCAATAAATCTGACCAATATCCCTAGGTATGGATCCACACAGGTCCCATGTGTGAACCTGCTACTATTAATCTGCAAGCTGTACATAGTGTCTAACTATCATCTAACTTCATATCTCTCTACACACAGATTGGCACAGCTCTCTGACCTCTTCAGAGAAGTTTCTTATTGTTGTGGATGGCAGTTCATGCAGAAATTCCCAATTGGTCGAAGTGCAAAGAAATGGGACATCTGTATCACACCTCCTCACCAAGTGTTAGGGATCTTCATAAATGAGGGTGTGGAAATATTTTAAGAGCTAGAAATCAGAGATGACTGGCATAAAAATGTGCCTTCTGATATGATAAGACAACAGTAGATGTGATGCCATCCTACAACCTACGCAAGATAAACCAGTCTCCATTTTAGCGTGACCTTAGGAGTTCAAGTGTCCCCACTCTTAATTGAGGACTAGCGGAGACTTGTTGGCTTCTGATAGAAATGGACTGAGCTCTTTGTAATTGAGTGTTACCTGGTAGGTTGAACAAGCTCTAGTAGATGTAACTATACCCAGACATACATGAATAGCACAAACTGGAATAGATGAATTGTTGAATTAAAAAATAAATAAACAGAAAATTTAAATGCTGTAAGGAGTTTCAGGGCAGAAACCATAGAGGGGAACTTCTGAGCTGTTTCCTGGGTTTCCTATGTAGCTGAGGTTGACCTGCCTACTGATGGTTCAAGACACAATTGGCTGTGTCTTCCTGTATCAACTACGAATAAAGAAAACACACTCAGAAAAGTGAATATCAGGTTTTGTAAGGTGAGTTTGATCAAAATGCAATGAATAAAACTCTCAAATAATTAATATAAATACTTAAAATATCAGGAAAATTTCAATGTTTTGTATTTTGTTGATGTATGCTGCTGATATCTTTTCCACTTAGTTCAATCACATCACTGTGGCTTCAACTCTTCAACCTTTTATGTCAACATGGCTCAAGCTTACCATGTCTTCTGGAATTCCATTTGCATACCATGCAGAAACACAGATTTAAAACTTATGTGCAATTTTCTTTATTCTCATGATAAGTAGTATTTTGCAATATTCATTTTTACATTTGGCATATTGTTCCACACAAACAAATATAGACCACAGAAGCTATTTTATCTGGAGTGTATGATTAATGAATTGTCCCTTATCCTCTAATTGTTCTGTCAAGAATAAAGTTGCCTCTGGCAGATTAATACAGAAAATTCTTGAGTGAACAATTAGAATGCCTAATATTTCATATGAATTAATTTGTGATATGTATACATAAAACATAGGGCCAAGAAAATAAAATGTACTTAGGAATCATTTTCTTCACATGGAGTACAAGTGGTGGTTTTTCTGTAGGTATTCACAAATTGAAGAATGTATGGCTCTATTGGTGTGTGTGTTGTGACCTTAGGAAAAGCATGATTATGTAAAGGAATATATAACAAGCAAGTGAATAAATAAATATCATCTCCATTTTTTTAGAGTAATTACATTTCTAATGGCAAAAATAGAAAAGAGAGTAGAACCAGGTATGATTAATCTGTTGTTATTCCCATTCACCTCATTCTAATATATAATTGGTCTTACATTCACTTGTTGTTTGAGCCTTGACAGACTTTGAGGAGAGAATGCAGTTTTAGCCCTGTGTAGAGACATGATAGTCTCATCTTCTCTAACTATAAACATTAGTGTTTCCTTCTTATAAGACACAATATACTTGCGGATTTCAATTGTGTGGCCAAGAAACTATTTGGTAGGAAGTATGATTCACCTAGAGCTTTGATAAAAAGCTGGGGACCATAATTATTTCCTCAGTGAGATAATGTATACTTCCTTCCCAGAAATCACACCCCATGCAATCGCTTAACTAAGTTTCTACTAAAATGTTCTGCAAAAATCTGGCTAATTCTCTGAATCCTAACACTGAAAAGATTAATGTTCTCCCCATTCCTTTATCTATACTCTTATTGTGATACCAAATAAAGCCTAAACTTGTTTTTACTGAGACTTTGTGCTTTCTCACACTTTCCGTAATGGTGCCTCTCATTAAAATGAGGCTGCTTCCTGACACCATTTCTTTTCTTTATTTTTTATTAATTTTTATTTTTTGATATTAATTACAGTTTATTTACTTTGTATCCAAGCTGTAGCCCCCTCCTTCATTCCCTGCCAATCCCACCCTCCCTCTCTCATCTTCTCCCTGCCCCTCTCTAAGTCCACTGATAGGGGAGGTCCTCCTCCCCTTTCATCTGATCCTAGTTTATCAGGTCTCAACAGGACTGGCTGCAATATCCTCCTCTGTGGCCTAGCTAGGCTGCTCCTTCCACACAGAGTGGAGAGGTCAAAGAGCTAGCTGCAGAGTTCATGCCAGAGACAGTCCCTTTTCCCCTTACTTGGTTAACAATTTGGATACAGAGCTGCCATGGGCTATGTCCTAGCAGGGGTTCTAGGTTATATCCATGCATGGTCTTGGTTGGAGAAAGAGTCTCAGACAAGCCCCTGTGCCCAGATATATTTGGTCCTTGTGAGCTCCTGTTTTCTCCAGGTCTTACTAACTCTCTCTTCTTTCATATGATTCCCTTCACTCTGCCCAAAGTTTGGACATGAGTCTCAGCATCTGCTTTGATACACTGCTATGTAGAGTCTTTCAGAGGCCCTCTATGGTAGACTCCTATCCTGCTTCTCATTTTCTCCTACTTCCAATGTCCATCCTATTTGTCTTTCTAAGTAAGGATTGATCTTCTTACCCTGGGTCCTCCTTCTTGTTTAGCTTCTTTAGGTGAATAGATTTTAGTACCTTTATCCTATCATATAGGTCTAATATCCACTTATAAGTGAGTATATACCATGTGTGTCTTTCTGCTTCTAGGATAAATCACTCAGGATGATCTCTAGATCCCACAATTTGCCAGCAAATTTAATGACTTCTTGTTTTTATTGCTGAGTGGTATTGCATTGCACAAATGTACCACAATTTCTGTATCCATTCCTCAGTTGAGGATCATCTGGGTTGTTTCCAGGTTCTGGCTATAAGGAATAAAGCTGCCACAAACATGGTTGAGCTAATGTCCTTGTTGTGTACTTGAGCATATTTTGGATATATGCCTAGGAGTGGTATAGCTGGATCTTGAGGTAGAACTATTCCTAATTGTCTGAGAAAGGGCCAGATTGATTTCCAAAATGGTTGTACACATTTACATTCTCACAAGCAGTGGACGAGGGTTCCCCTTTCTCCACAACCTCTCCAGCATGTATTGCCACTTGAATTTTTGATCTTAACCATTCTGATGGATGTAAGGTGAAATCTCAGGATAGTTTTGATTTGCATCTCCCTGATGACTAAGGACGTTGAACATTTCTTTAATTGTTTCTCTGCCATTCTACATTCCTCTACTGAGAGTTCTCTGTTTAGCTCCGTACCTCATTTTTTAATTGGATTACCTCATTTGTTGCTTTTGAACTTCTTAAGTTCTTTATGTATACTGGATTAATTTAATTTAATTATTAGTCCTCTGTCAGATATAGTGTTGGTGAAGATCCTTTCCCAGTCTGTCGGCTGTCGTTTTGTTCTGACCTTATCCTTTGCTTTACAAAAGATTTTTAGTTTCATGATGTCCCATTTATTGATGTGATCTAGAGCCTGTGCTGTTGGTGTTCTCTTCAGGAAGTTGTCTCCTGTGCCAATGTGTCCTATGGTCTTCTCCAATTTTTCTTCTAATTGAGTTAATGTGTCTGGTTTTATGTTGAGGTCTTTTATCCACATGGACTTTAATTTTGTGCAGAGTGATAAATATGGATCTGTTTTTTCTGACCAGCACCATTTGTTGAAGATGCTGTCTTTTTTTCCACTGAATGGTTTTGGCTTCTTTGTCAAAAATCAAGAATCCATTGGTACGTAGATTTATTTCTGGGTCTTCCATTTGATTCCATTAATCCACTGTTTCTATGCCAATACCATGCTGTTTTTATTACTATTGCTCTGTAGTTCAGCTTGAGATCAGAGATGGCGATACCTCCAGACGATCTGTTGTTTTGAAGATTGTTTTGGAAATTCTGGTTTTTTTTATTTTTCCATATGAAGTTGAGATTTTTCTTTCAAGGTTTGTAAAGAATTGTGTTGGTATTTTGATGGGAATTGCATTGAATCTGTAGATTGCTTTTGGCAGGATGGCCATTTTCACTATGTTAATCCTACCAATCCATGAGCACGGGAGAGCTTTCCATGTCCTAATATCTTCTTCAATTTCTTTCTTCAGAGACATGAAGTTTTTCTCAAACTGGTCTTTCACTTTCTTGGTTAGAGTCACACCAAGGCATTCTATGTTATTTGTGGCTATTGTGAAGCAAGTTGTTTCCCCAATTTCTTTGTCGGCCCTTTTGTCTTGGGTACACAGGAGGGCTTCTGCTTTTTTTTTTTTTTTTTGAGGTGATTTTTGTATTCAGCTACTTTTCTGAAGGTGTTTATCAGCTGAAGGAGTTCTCTGGTTGAATTTTTGAGGTCACTAATGTATGCTATCATATCATCTGTGAATAGTGACACTTTGACCTCTTCCTTTCCAATTTGTATCCCCTTGATCTCCTTTAGTTGTCTTACTGCTCTAGTTAGGACTTCAGATAATATGTTGAAGAGATATGGTGTGGGCAGCATGATTTCAGTGGGATTGCTTTAAGTTTCTGTCCATTGAGTTTAATGTTGTTTATAGGCTTGCTGTATATTGCCTTTACTATGTTTTGGTATGTGTCTTGTATCCCAAATCTCTCTAAGACTTTAAACATGAATGGTTGTTCGATTTTGTCAAATGTTTTTTCAGCATCTCAGGAGATTTTCATGTGGTTTTTCTCCTCCAGTTTGTTTATATAGTGGATTACATTGATGGATTTTCTTATATTGAACCACCCCTGCATGCATAGGATGAAACCTAGTTGGTCATGGTGGATGATATCTTTTATATGTTCATGGATTCGGTTTGTAAATATTTTATTGAGTATTTTTGCATCGATGTTCATGAGAGAGATAGGTCTGAAGTTATATTTTTTGGTTGGGTCTTTGTGTGGTTTAGGTATCAGGGTGATTGTTGCTTCATAGAATAAGTTTGGTAATGTACCTTCTGTTTCTATTTTGTGGAACAGTTTGAGGAGAATTGGTGTTAGCACTTCTTTGAAGATTTGGTAGAATTCTGTGCTGAAACCATCTTGCCCAAACCTTTTTTTTGAAGGAAGACTGTTGATGACTGATTTCCTTGGGTGATATAGGGCTATTCAATCTTCCTACCTGATCTTGATTTAATTTTGGTAGATGGAATCTATCAAGAAAATTGTTCATTTCTTTTAGATTTTCAAATTTGTGGCATGTAGGCTTTTGTAGTACAACCTAATGATTGTTTGGATTTCCTCAGTGTCTGTAGTTATGTCTCTCTTTTCATTTCTGATTTTGCTGATTTGGATAGTTTCTCTCTCCCTTTTAGTTATTTTTTTCTAAGGGCTGGTCTACCTTGTTGATTTTCTCAAAGAACCAGCTCTTGGTTTCATTGATTCTTTGAATAGTTTTATTTGTTTCCAATTTATTGATTTCTTGTCTGAGCTTAAATATTTCCAGCCATCTATTCCTCTTGGGTGTGTTGGTATAATATTCTTTTGAAATTTATACACCTTACCTTTGTTCATTCAAATGCTGATTTCTCTCCCCCCCTTCCCCCACTCTCTGGTTTCAGTCTGGATATTGCATTGTGATACTTATTCTAAGCATCCTGTCTCAATTTTGTGTAAACAGACCAAAAAAAGAAAAAAAAAAGCAACTAGCCATAATGTTGAGCAAGGAGAGGGAAGGAGTCAGAGGACAGGAAAAAGGGGAATAGCCAGAGGACAGGAAATTAGTGGGAGAATATAGGGTGGGGCAGAAGAGGAGGAGAGCCATGTTGGGAGGACATCTTGGAACTAATGGAGATAGACTGGACCTAAAATATCACTAAAAGCAATTATAATGGGTAAAATCTAAATGTTAGGAAACTGTGAGGGCTTGGAGGTTTAGGAGGGAGTAACTATTGCCCAGCATTGTGTTCTAGGTTAAGTAAATAAACCCAGTCTTTGTGTGGTGAATTGGTTATACAGCTCTTTAGGATTAACAATGGCTTTACCAGAATATATATCAATAGTAAATCTTAATCAACACTTACAACTTGGATGTGTCTGCTTCTTTTTTTTCCCCTAGGGCTTTCAGGTGAGCTATTAAGTTTCTTGTATGCAAGGTTTCAAATTTCTTCTTTAGGTGTATTTTCATTATGTTTATCATATCTTATAGCTCTATATAAGTGAGTATATACCATGTGTGTCTTTCTCCTTCTGGGATACCTCACTCAGAATGATCTTTTCTAGATCCCACCATTTGCCTGCAAATTTCATGGTTTCCTCATTTTTGATTGCTGAATAGTATTCCACTGTATTTAAATACCACAATTTCTGTATCCATTCCCCTGTTGATGGACATCTGGATTGTCTCCAGGCTCTGGTTATTAAAAATAAAGCTGCTGCAAACATGGTTGAGCAAATGTCTTGAAGGCATTTAGTGCTATGAACTTTCCTCTGAGCACTGCTTTCCTTGTGTCTCATAAATTTGGGTTATTTGTGTCTTCATTTGCATTGAGTTCTAGGAAGTCTTTAATTTCTTTCTTTATCTCTTCCCTAACCCAGCTATCATTGAGTAGCGAGTTGTTCAATTTCCATGTATGTGCAGGCTTTTTGCTGTTTCTCTTGTTGTTGAGGTACAGTTTTATACCATGATTATCAGATAGGATACAAGGGATTATTGCAATCTTCTTGTATCTGGTGAGGCTTGCTTTGTGACCAATTATATAGTGTATTTTGAAGGAGGTTCCATGAGGTGCTGAGAAAAAGGTATACTCTTATGAGTTTGGGTGAAAAGTTCTGTAGACATCTATTATGTCCATTTGATTTAGGGCCTCTGTAAGTTCCTTATTTCCCTGTTTTGCTTTTGAATAGATGATCTGTCCCTTGGTAAGAGTTGAATGTTGAAGTCTCCCACTATTAAGGTGTTAGGATCAATATGTGATTTTTGGCTTTAATAATGTTTCATTTACAAATGTAGGTGGTCTTGTATTTGGGGCATAGATGTTCAAAATTGTGATGTTCTCCTGTTGGGATTTTTCTTTGATGAGAAGGAAGCGCCCTTCCCCATCTTTTTTGATTAATTTTGGTTGAAAGTTTATTTTATAAGATATTAAGATCACTACCCCAGCTTGTTTCCTAGGTCTATTTGTTTGAAAAACATTTTTCCAGCCCTTTACTCTGAGGTAGTGTTTATTTTTGTTGCAGAGGTGTGTTTCTTGGATGCAGCAGAATGTTGGATCTTGTTTCTGCAACCATCCTGACACCATTTCTAAATAGGAAACCTATTTAATACTCATGACTTTCTGTTTTTATAATGACCTCCTCCTTGATGCTGCCAAGATTTATAGATTGGTTTTTCATTGTTTTCTTTTAAGCCCTAAGAAAGTATTCTCTATGTGCTTATTATAATATTGTTAAAGTTTTATTATTATTATTATTATTATTATTATTATTATTACAATTTATTCACTTTGCATCCCAGCTGCCACCCCTCCCTTATCTCCTCCTAGTTTCACCCTTCCCCTTCCCCCCTAGCACTGTGTCTCTCCTCTAGTCCACTAATCCTAGGGGATTAGTGGGAAGTCCTCCTATCCTACAATCTGACCCTAGCTTATCAAGTCTCATCAGGACCATCAAGATCCTCTTTCTTTGTGGTCTGGTAAGACACCCTCACCAGGAGGACATGGTAAGAATCTAAAGTGGGAACCCCAATTTTCAGTAACTTGATGTCAAACATCAAATCTTCCAATGACATTATCTGTATAGGAAAATAAAGGCATTTGAAAGGAATTTGATCCTTTTACAGCTTTTTTTTTTCCATTCTATGTTGAGCTAGATAAAAGGATCAGGAATGAGAATATTCAAGAGCACCTAGACATGGACTTATTTTATTGCTGTGATTAACACCATGATTCAAAGCAACCTGGGGAATAAAAAGATTTATTTGATTCCTGATCACAACCTATCATTGAGGGAAGTCAGGGTAGAAACTCAAGCAGAAATCAGAAGGTCAAGTGCTTAGCTGTTTGCTCTGTTTCCTATGTAGCTGAGGCCTACCTGCATAATGATGGCTCCAGACACAATGGGTTGTGCCTTCCTGTATCAATTGGCAATAAAGACAATGTTCTATAGGGATACCCACGAGCCAATCCAATGTAGGCAACTTGTCAGTTGAGGTTCATTCTTCTGGAGTGTCTCTTATTCTTGTCAAATTGACAGTTGTACACAGGAAACAAGGTCGACTACAAGGGAAGTATAAATGTTTGCTGGGGAAATTCCCCTTTGCTGAAGAGCTAACTCACATTCAGACTAATTCCCCTTTTAGCAGGAAGGACAGTCTTAAGCATTTCTTCATTAGATGGAGTTGTCTCCTGTATCTATTTTGATCATTCTTTTCCAAATTTTCTGAAAACCTAGAACAAGTTCATTGTTAGTCATCAGCAGAAATCTTGGGTATAGTGAAATGGAAAACCTGTGATTTCATCAGGCTAAAGGTAGCCAGTTCTTGGGGAATATAGAGTATGCTATCTAGTGTGAGAGAACATAAAAGACAATGTTATTAACGGGGAAAGAAAAATATATTGAGAAAAAAATTTCATAAAGGAAGTTTTTTAAATGTAATACTTTTTAGAAAGACAACTTGAAAGTTGTGTTAAAAACAAAGGCATGAGTGGCAGTTACAGGCACCTTGGTAAGTATGTGTTTCTCTGAAATTGTATTTTTTGATTTGTAGAAGAACTTGTTTTTTTTTTGGATTGCAAAAAGATTGAGTCCAAGGCTTAAGTAATTTTTTAATATTTTATTATTATTATTAATTACACTTTATTCATTTTGTAACCCCCCATTAGCCCCTCCCGATCCCACCCTTCTTCCCCTTTCTGCATGCATGCCCCTCCCCAAGTCCACTGATAGGGGAGGTCTTCCTCTCCTTCTTTCTGATCTTAGACTATCAGTTCTTATCAGAAGTGGCTGCATTGTCATCTTCTGTGGCCTGGTAAGTCTGCTCCCCCCTCAGGGCGAGGTGATCAAAGAGCTGGCCAATCAGATTATGTCAGAGGCAGTCCCTCTTCCCAAAGAGGATGGACAGCAGAAGAAGAAGAAAACAGGAAACAACCTAGGAACCTGCTACAGAGGGCCTCTGAAAGCCAGAAGAAGAAAACAGGAAACAACCTAGGAACCTGCCACAGAGGGCCTCTGAAAGCCTCTACTCAGCAGACTATCAAAGCAGATGCTGAGCCTGATGGCCAACTGTCAGGCAGAGTGAATGGAATTTTATGTAAGAAGTGGAAAATAGCAAGAGCTGGAGAGGACAGGAACTCCACAAGGAGAGCAACAGAACAAGAAAATTTGAACACAGGGAACTTCCCAGGGACTCATACTCCAACCAAGGACTATTCATGGAGATAACCTAGAACCCCTGCACAGATGTAGCCCATGGCAGTTCAGTTTCCAAGTGGGTTACATAGTAAAAGGCTTAAGTATTTTTAAAATATGAACTAATTGCTCTGATGACTGCAATTTTGTGACAATTGCTGACCAAGGATTCCATCAAAAGGGACCATAGAGCTCTTGTGGTTTCAGGTAACAACACATGGACTCCAGTAGCAGCACATGCCATGGACCTCGGCATGCTCTCTGCTGCCAATGTAGTCCAGGGATAGGCCACAGACACCATTATGGCCCTGGGTGTTAACACAGACCATAGTCATCAACATGGCCTCTGCAGCCTGAGTAAGCACATCAATATGTCCTCCAGTGGCAAACAGGCCCATGGACATCAAATGGCTTTAGGTGGCAGCACAGACCATGAACACCCACATGCCTTTGGTAGTAAGACAGATGGTGGATGGACATCAACGTGGCTTCTGGCTACAGCAGGACCAAGGACCCGAACATGTCCTTAGGTGGTAGCATGGCCAACCCTATGCTATTTTTTAGCCCCTACCCTCAATTTTCAATTTAGAGTTGCTGACATTGTTATATGTAAAGTAAAAGTATGATGCCTTATTTTATTTGGTTCTTAATATGAACTATCATTTAACCTGACAAATGTTTATGCTTTCCAAGCACCAAATGGCTGATATTTGTGTACTAGAATTAGATGAGCCCATATTGTTTTCAAATCCATGGAGGTGCTAGTCAAAGGTACCTCTGTGAATTGTGCAATGAAGGCTGAGGAGTCACAGGCTGCATTACTCAGTACATTTATGAACAAATGTGGGATAGCAGACTGCAGATTATAGAGAAAGCATTAATGAATCATCCCCAGATGATCTACTGACGACTCACAGGACTGCAAAATGAATCATATGACCTATTTTTTAATTAAAAAATGTATTTTAAATGAATTATTTATGAACAAGTACAGCTGTAACCTTGATAATATTAAACTCTTCTGGGCGGTTGGAAGGTACTCATGGCAGTGACTATTCACAAGCATACAGAATACATTAATGTAGCTGGTTAAAACAAAAAACAAAAAACAAAAACAAAAACACAAAGTGGTCTCTGAAGAGGAGGAGATAAACGAGCCCATTAATTCAAATTGCCTTCTTGCCTTAGACAGTCACATAAGCTTTGTGCTAAATGTTTTATTTGGGGTTATTCAGATGTCATTTCTGCCCTCCTAGTTCTCCAGTATGGCTGTTTAGCACACCAGATCTATATTTTCCTTGAGATAAAATTAATGAGCATGACATTTAAGTTCATTTTGATGATCCCTTATATCTGAGAAAAAACTGAAAATTGCTTGTGTATTATTAAAATACAAACAATGTGTTTTCTGTGAGCTGGTCAAAGAAGATGCAAGATTCATCAGAGAAAATTATTTTTAAACAAAGAGATATGGATCAGTCAACATATAAAGCTATATAACAATCTAGTTATTTTTCACATCTACTTTCTAGTGCCTTCTTATATAAACACTTTATTTGTAAAAGCACACTCTAAAGATAAGATGACAAAATTTTTGTCAAATTAAAAATATTTTTAGTCAAAGATTTTATGTTGTCTAAAACAGAGGAATTAATTTTAGAATGGAATAAAAGGCAGCAATGAGGTAAACACAAGAGTGGGAAGAATCAGATAACTTTAATATAATGAAGCCTAGAGCACTTTCTTCAATTTTTCTTTTAGTTAGAATTTGGCATCAAAAATAAATAAGGAAAGCATGATATAGGAAGCATAATTTCAAGGCTAGGGAGATGGACTAGTGGGTAGCATGCTTGCATCAGAATCTTGAGGACCATATTTACATCCCAAATGTCCATGCCTAAGCATGGTACAGGCTCAGTGACACACGTATGTAATATGGGGACTTGGAGACAGGTAAATTGCTGAATCTGGCTATCCACCTAGTCTAGCTGAAATAACGAGGTCCAGGCTCAGGGAGAGACCTGCTTTAAAAAAATATGGGAAGCAATAAAATATAACACCTGACATCAACCTCTAATCTCCACATATACACTCATGGGCGTGCCTCCTGCACACTCTGGTGCTTTTCAGGAACACAGGACAGAAAATAAATCATAACAGAATAGGATATGTGGCTAATTTCAATTTTAAAACATATACAAAAACCAGAAACATCATTGATTCTATTAAGTGTGTAATAACCTTAATTAACACAACCGAAAATGCTTCATAAAAATTCCTTCATTTGTAACAGAATCCAGATTGTTATTATTCTTTCACTATAGCATTAAGAAAAACCTCTGAGAAGTTGGTTGATAATAACAAATGTCTAGACTGGATTTAATAAAAAACAAGGCTGAGATGAAAAGTCAAGTGAAGAGGCAAGCCCATTCCCATTTCATTGAAAAGAACTTCTTAGTAAGGTTTTTAGGAGAATAATAAGAAATGTAATGAGAAAATAATATGTGTATAAAGTTTAAGAGCAGCAGACCTATATATACTTATAATCATGTGGCATAAAATTTGGTCACTGGAAAGTTAGGGGTGTTAAATACCTTTGCTTTATAGGATTTTCGTATTTTCTACTGATTTTTGTAAACTTAAGTTTGGATGAAACATGGAGACATATTGTGGATGTGGACCAAGTTTGAGGATTTGTTTTTCAGGTCTTCAAATTCATTCAGCAATAATCCTTAGGAACTAAGTTTAGATTTGAGAGAAACTTAGACAGCAATACCTCTTAAATATTATATAGATTATAATAATTTAGACATTAACCCATACATATGTTAATTTTAGAAATAGAGATGGTTAAATTATAAGCATTTTTACAGTGATCTAAAAACAATTTTATGCAATCCCAAATGTTCATATGTATACTGTATGTATGTTACGAAGATAAAGATAATTTAGTTTTAATTACTATATTTTTGCAAATTACTAAAGTCACTATTAGCACACACCCTGCTTATAGCTCAATAATTAAACATCATGTGAACAGAATGCTTTCAAGTTACTGAAATATCCTTACTTCAACAGCTCAATTCTTCCCATTTCTTCTCTGCTTTCCTTTCTAACTAAAGACTAAGATTTAAAGGATGCCTGCACAGAACAATGGCAGCCATAAACCAATCACCCTGAGAAAGTTCTATTTACGACATGGTCAGGCATATTGATCTTTCAATAAGACATATCCACTGTAATTTATCCTTTAGCAATAATTGTGCTTATGGAGAGAGAAGTTTAAGAATAAATTTACAACTACAAACTATATAAATGTCTAAGTAATTACATGGACAGGCTTATCAGTCAATTAGAATTATTACTTTTCTTACCAAGGTTTAAAATACTGTGTATTATATGTTGTTCTTATCCTATTGGTACATAGTATTTTTCTGTTATAACACATAAAGTCCCCATGAACTGTCAAGACCTCTTAAAGACTTTTAAAATGAGAGCATGTGATTATACAGGAGAATATGATGACATATTAAGAGCTATAATATAGCATAGAATGCCTCTGCATGTCTGATGTCTTATCAAAGGCCACTCTTTAACCCTGATATCTCCTTTGACCTGGATCTTTATCCTTTATTTCCCTTTTAATAGCCTCACCTATTCCTCTTATCTTTTTTTCATTTCACAGCTGAAGTAAAGTTGCCAAAATTGAACTGATGCTCCTTTGTGTAAGTGAGAAGACAAGACAATGGTCATAATAATTTAATTATATCTAAAGGAGATTCTATCATTATATTGTTGAATCTTTTAAAATTTAGTGAGTTTAATTTTTTAAATTAATATATAATATAATGAAGCATCCTTTAAAATTATTTTTAATGCAAGGAATAAAACCTTGGTAAAGGCAATATCAGCTCAAAACATTGCTAAATAATTAAAGATTTCAGGTGAACACTTGCTCAGTTTTCCTGAGGTTGCAGAATTCATTGTTATGCTTATTTAATTAGTTGAATACAAGAGTATAAATTCAATGAAATGTCACCATATCTGTAATTTCTCCATTGCAAATGATTTCTGTCCTTTAGGTGTCATTTACTTATTTTTTTTTCCCACTAGATACTTTATTTTATATTGCAAAAATGAGCTGTATACTCCCCCTCTAATGAAGTGTGCTTTCATGATTCTATCCTACAAGTCAGGACATGATGATGTCACCATGCACAGAAAGGCTCTTTCACATTTCCAGTGTTCATCTGTTCAGAACCTAAATATTTATGTGTCTCCTCAGGAAATCAGCAGTTCTCAAGAACACAGATAATATTTCAGCCATTTTTGTTTCCTGCTTTGTTACCATTAACAAGACTGTGGTTATCAATATAGCACAGTGAGAGAGAAAGGAAACAGGGCTGTAAGATATAACAAATATTTGTGATTCCTGAAATTAAATGATTTTGTAACAAAAAGTTTAAGATATATTTTCCTTCTCAATATTTCTCTGGTCAAGAAAATATTCATATAAAAATTTGAATATTGTAGGTCTCAAATGTCCCAGAAGTCCCAGTTATTATTTACTTGTGGGTTTATTAGATAGATAATTTATATGGGAGATTGTCCTTAGAAACATGTTTTATTTAGTGTTACAGCTGAAGGCATTAAAACTATTAGAAATTAAATAATGTTTCAAATGTAATTTTGCTAATATGTATTCAATTCTAAAATGTAAGTCTCCAATTTTAGATAATTTTACCCTGTGAAATTTTAACAATTATTTTCACTTAAGTATCTGTTATTTGTTGAATATATTATCCCTATATTTGCCATTAAGCCTGTACTCACTTGTGTTTGGACTGTGTTTTGAGCTTTTAGACAGGTACATTTCTATTTTATTATCTTAGGTGCCTATATAATAAATTTGAAGATGAAATTGAGAAATGGATTATATTTCTATAATAGGTAATTCTAACAGGTGATCATAAATAACTAGATATATTTGAATTATAATATTCCAAAATTAACGGCTGTTTATAAAAGAAACCAAGGCTTGTATTAAAATATGGAGATTGAACTTAGATATATGTGCTTAACATTAGCCATGTTCCATCTTTATTTAATAATGAGTCATTGCTTAGGATGCATATTATATGTAGAAGTGGCAGCTTTGTGAAAATCATGGGCTATTTTGAGGAATAACAGTAAAACAGTGAGGTGGAAAGGGAGTATCAGCTACGGTTTTAAAATAGATCATATATATAATTTATGAAAGAAGATGACAGAAATTAGAACAAGAGCAAAGGAGACATGGAAGGGTTTGTAAGACATACAGGGGAGGAGGAGATAAAGTAGTCATAATCTCAAAAATAAAAGAAATAACTTCTAAAAAATGTAGGTAAACAATATTGGTATTCTTTTTTAAATGACATTTTTATTTTTATATTAATTACAGTTTATTCACTTTGCATCCCAGCTGTAGCCCCTCCTTCCCCTCCCAGTCCCAGTCTTACTGCCACTCCCTAATCTCCTCTTATGCCCCTCTCCAAGTCCATGGATAGGGGAGGTCCTCCTTACCTTCCATCTGACCCTAGCTTATCAGGTCTCATCAGAACTGGCTGCATTGTCCTCCTCTGTGGTCTGGCAAGGCAAGGAAATCATGAAATTTGCAGGCAAATGGTGAGAACTAGAAAAGATTATCCTGAGTGAGGTATCCCAGAAACAGAAAGATACACACGGTATATACTCACTTATAAGTGGATACTAGACATATAATATAGGATAAACCTACAAAAATCAGTACACCTAGAGAAGCTGAGCTAGAAGAAGGACCCTGGGTAAGATGATCAATCCTTACTTAGTACTGGTATTCTTAACTTAGGTAATACACCTTTGCTTCCACAGCAGTATAGTTGAGTTCCAAATACCTGACAGGATCTTTCTCTCCTTAAAGGTGAGAATCTCTTTTGCTGTAATATCACGGATGATATTGATAATAGTATTGGTAGCTGTGTTGTGAACTCAGCAGCATGCTAGAGAAATAAAAATATGTTAATGTCTCTCAAATTAAAAACCAAAGGAAAATCATAAATAAAAAGTAAACAAAAGTTACCACCCATAAATTTTTATAGACTTAATTTGTATCACAACTAATTTAAAATAAGAAATAAAGATTATAGAGTAAAGTAACCAAGCATATTATCTGGCAATGTTGAGCTTGTCTGTCACCTTAATGAAGAATAGTATTTCTTCATTTAAAGAATTGTTCCAACACTTATATTTGTTGTAAACATTCTGCTTCAGGAAAATAAGCCAGTGTTAATTAATGGTTAGGATAATAAAGTTGTTTTTAGTAGCAACTGAGGCAACAATTGAAATTAGGAATTCGGAGCTAACTTTGAAAATGAGACATGGGGCATTCTGAACTACAAAATACACAATTATCTGAAGACAGAAGAAGTCAAGAAGAAATGAGAGCATTGTGGAAATTGGCTTTCAGAGATACACGGATACTCAATTTTTAAAACAGGACACCCGACACTGGTGCGTTAACATTGTTCTGATTTTAAAATTCCTACTCTCTAACCCTTAAGCATATATAACTCCTTCACAGAACTATTATGTGAAGCTCAAATATTTGTAGATGAGTATGTGCATTCTCGTCAATACCCTTAAGCGTGTTACCTGCAAAGAATGAGAAAAAAAAAAAAAACCAACTGTAAAAGATCACATGGAAGACCAATCAGACCAGAAGTCACAACTCTTCCTGGGCTTGATAATTTATAAAAATGACAACATGTTGCTGCAGTTCTTAGTGTAGAAGAAAGTTTTAGTTCATTGTCACCGAGAACATCAGCACCATACTGGCATCCGGGTGGGTAGTAAACGAAGAGAAGGAAATTCATTTCTTCAAAAAAATGTTTGAGTGATATTAGAGAACATATTAATTTTTCTAATGTAGAAATTGCCCAGGTTTGTTAGTTACTGGAAAGGGAATGTCTTAATGACTGTTCTGTTGTGGTGAAAAGATACCACTTGCACAGCAACTTTAATAAGAGAAAGCATGTATTTGCAGCTTGATTGCAGTTTCACAGGTTTAGTCCATTTTCATCATGGTGGTGAGCATGGCATCACAGAGAAAAACATGGTGCTAGAGAGCAGCTGAGGGTTCCAGATCTGTAGGCTTTTGAAATTTCAAAGCCCAGCCCAGTGACATACTTTCTTCAACAAGGCCACACCTGTTTTAGCAAGGCCACACCCTCCTAATGACTACGCATTTAAATACGTAAGCCTATGGGGGCCACGCTTATTCAAACCACCACAGGGTGTCATCCCATATTAATTTATTCCAATATATTCTCTAGAACTTTTAGATTGTAACAAAATTAAATTGGTGTGCAAAACAAATGACAATTATCGGTCTAAATAAAATAAGACAAAATTTCCCATAGACTGGAAAGAGTTAACTGTAATCAGCTAAAGGGTATTTCAGCAAATTAATTGAAATTCTAATCAGAAGTGAATAAGAACTTGAAATGAGGGCAGAGGCCAAGATATAGATGAACAGACTAAAATACTGACCTCAAAATACATCAATCGATAAAAATAGAAAGTGTTTTATCTCCTCTGCTTCCTTTAATAACAAGGATCAGATCAAGAAAAAGAAAGCTCCCTTTGCTCTTCTGCTTCTTAAATCAGTAACTTCAAAGAATTAAGTCTCTGCTCACATCATTAAGAGATACAGGAGAAAGTGGGCTTTAACTTCAGTGTCCCTTTGTCCTTGATCAGCTGAGAGTCCTGATTCTATCTGTCTCTGTCAAGCCCACACATCTCTGCACCTGTATTCCAGAGTCCCTGCTTGGTCCAAATTTCCGAGCTAACAGGGTTGCACTTTGGATACTGACCACCGTGAGCTTGACAAGGCTGCCTTTCTGACAAGGTGAAAGATGTCAATTGTCCTGTCCAATGAGATTCTCAATGCAAGTCTTCAAAGTTGAGCTTTCATTTTTATAGTTACATACCAGAGACACCAGGGATGCAAAAGAAAAACGTGTAAACTGTGTGGATTTAAAATAATGTTGCATTTAGAAATATAGCTATCACTGTTTGTCTTTTTAAAGGGCCTACAGCAGTATGTCAGGGACACTAAGTATGTGTTCTACTGATTCAGATAAAAATGACAAAAATAATTATGGCATGTTGAGTACAGTCCTCAAGAGATATTAGTTGGGAAATGGCATATATTAACAAAATGACTATTCACGGCCTAAGTAACTTTTAAGACAGGAAGCATAAGCAGGGAAAGAAACAGAACAAGGTAGGAAATATTTTCAGAACCACTCACAGAGAAAATTAATTTCTCTCAGTGATAATTGGAACATGTTTAATCTTTAAGATAAAGAATTGAACTAATGGCCTGGTCTTGACCCTGACTGACAGTGTTGTACGGTAATGAGAGAGAGCTAAAGAGATAGAGAAAATTAAAATTATTTCATAACTCATTTTTACATTATTAAATATATTTTGTTCACTCTATTGTCTCAACAGTTGAAAGGATACATTAATTATCTTTTGTTGAAACAAAGAACTGTGCCTCAGACAAGAATTTAATGAATTTTGTTTCTAAGATGTTTTATGATGACTTCAAATGACCTCTATTAATGGAACAATTATTGTTTTCTAATATAGATATTTTGGTGACATAAGAAAGCCAAATTTTTCATTAAACTACTAGATCTTTAAAAATTCTCTTGTTTTCTTTGTCAATAGTACTTGGCATTTCTGGGAACTTTGCATGTTTTAAGCACAGCTATAGTTATAGTTACATTACACAAACCCTATGGAGTCTAACAAGAATATTTTCAACCATTGCTCCACAACAATATTGCCACAGGGAACATTCTTAGAATCAGGTTGGATAACAAGAGGAATGTTTTTGTTATAGTGTGTTATGGAGATTTAAAGGACCATAGTTTACTGATGACTTACTTAAGAGCAGGGAGGCAATTTCAGTGCATGCTAAAATATCTTCAGTAGTACAAAATCCTTCAGGCTAATTCTCAGGTAAGCATAGAAACCCTTTCTGTGTTTCTATTATGAAAACTGTACTGTTTTCTTCTTCCTTGTTCTTTTTTAAGCATCATATCTTTAAGTGTCCTGTGTTCAAATGGAAAATAAAATTGAATGGTAGATAAAAGTCATCTAAAACTTAGATCCAAAAAAGAAGTGGACAAAGCAAGTGCAGAACTCAGACCATTTCCAATTTAACTGAACAATATTGAGGAAACTTATGTGGGTAACACACCATTTTTCAATTCCAGAGTACATGGAATTCTCTAGCACTTACTCCTTTGAAAATATCATCACACAGCTGTTCTGCCTAGTTCATGAACCCCCAAAGACTAGGAATAAACAGACTCCCCTGTAAATACATGAGGCTCTTTGTATTGTAAATTACAAGTTGCAGCTTGGGCCCACACTCCCACCACCGAAGCAGTGGGAGCCCAGTGCCCCGTGCCCAGGTTAGTTGGGTGATTTAAAGATTCTGGTCCATCCCAGCATGCCCAAGGCAGGGGCGATTCCTGCCTGGCGAGCATCTATTGGTCAAAATGCTACATTTTTGAATTGATTGGATGTAGGAAAGTTCCTAGACCATTAATGATCTGGTGCCTCTCCCTAGTGGGATGGGCCAGTTTCCTAGCAACTGTATCTCTAGTGGGTGGGGAAAGAATGCAGAGAGGTAGCTCTCCCTCAGGGCATTGCAGTACTTCTTTACCTACCTAGTTCACGCCTTAATTAATAATAGCTGCTAAGTTTTAATCTTTTGGTCTCTCAACAGCCTTACTGGGCCACAGAAGATGACAATGCAGCCACCCCTGATGAGATCTGATAGACTAAGATCAGAAGGAAGGAGGACCTTCCCTATCAGTGGACTTGGGGAGGGCATGCGTTAAGAAGGGGGAAGGAGAGTGGAATAGGAAGGGAATGAGGGAGGGACTTATGGGGGGATACAAAGTGTATAAAGTGTAATTAATAAAAGTTTAAAAAAGAAAAGAAAATATCATCACACATATATTATCCAAAATAATACTTGGTCTTCTTGCCTATTTTAAAATTATTTTATTATGCTCACTTCCCATCATCCTCATTAAATAACTCAGTCCTAATGTCCTTCATTGAAAGTAGCTTTTATCCTTTATAAAACTTAGAAATCTCAAGAGACAAAGTAAGATCAAAGAACTATTGCATATTAAAGATTACTACATATATATGGCATGAAACGCAATGCCTATTTCTCAAATGGATTCTAGACCACAAGATAATACTTTAAATGATAATTTCATCTGGGTCTAATGGTATAGAATTTTAGCTAATCAAGAATGTTGAGAGAAAAAGATCATAAGCTCAAGGCCTGTGAGAGATACACAGAGAGTTTGATGTTAGCCTGGGCAACTTAGTGAAACCCAGGTTCAATATAATTCTGTATTCACTATAAAAACATACTGGCACCCATATTTCTTAGTGGTAGCTCATTTGCATAGGATCCATGAAATTGTAATTTCTATTTCAAAAACTAGAGGAAGTAACAACTGGTAAAATTTGAATATTTATATATAAGATTACTTGAAAGTCTTATGTAAATTAATTTTCTATTTTCTATATTAATTGTATTGTTGTGTGAGACATTTAAGGTTTGATAAGATGAATTTGAGGATAAAGGCACCTGCTATGGTGCCTGTGGGCCTGAATTAAATCCCTGGAATCCACAGGGTGTAAAGAGAGCTGAATCTTCCAAATGGTTCCCTGACTTTTACATAAGTTGTGGGTTTTAAGTGTTAATGTACGACA
The DNA here is from genome assembly GCF_907164565.1 of Psammomys obesus. Taxonomy (NCBI): domain Eukaryota; kingdom Metazoa; phylum Chordata; class Mammalia; order Rodentia; family Muridae; genus Psammomys; species Psammomys obesus. Next base: position 4,721,852 of record NW_026585797.1, on the reverse strand, counting down.
CACAACCTTGCTTATATTACTTTTAAAGGATCTGGAGAAGAAAGATGAAAAATCGCCCAGTGAGAAGGTAGATCTATTAATGAGTTTATTCTTCACCAGTCAGTTTACTGTGTATAGGGAAAACCCTCTTTGTGTCTTAACAGCATGTATACCTGGTAGTGGGTTACTACCTGAGGAGACATATACCTTAATCAGCAGACCTTATGATAAAGGTTAACTGTACACTAAGAGTCTAACTTTGATCCCAGGGGGCCCAGCAGAGCCCAATACTCCAACCAACAAGGACCATGCAAAGTGACGACCTAGACCCATGATCCATGTTCAAGTGGGTTTCCTAGTAAGGGGGTCAGGGGCTGTCTCTGACAGAAACTCAGTGGCTGGCTCTTTGATCATCTTCTCCTGAGGATGGTGCAGCCTTGCCAGGCTACAGAGGAAGATGATGCAGCTAGTCCTGATGAGACCTGATAAGCTAGGATCAGATAGAAGGGGAGGAGAACCTCCCCGATCAGTGGACTTAGAGAGTGGCAGGAAGGAGATGAGGGAGGGAGGGTGAGATTGAGAGGGAATGTAGGAGGAGGCTACAGCTGGGATACAAAGTAAATAAACTGTAATTAATATAAAAATAAATAAATAAATATGAAAAAAGAAATAACATCCTTATTAAAGAACCGACCCTTTACCAAATATATCTGGGCACAGGGTCTTTTCTGAGACTGACACTCAACCAAAGACCATGAATGGATACAACCTAGAACCTTTCCTCGGATGCGGCCCATGGTAGCTCAGTAACCAATTGGTTTCCAATAATAAGGGGAACAAGGACTATTTCTGACAGGAACTTAATGGCAGGCTCTTTGACCTCCCCACCCCCCAAGGGGGGTGCAGTACTGTTAGGCCACAGAGGAGGACTTTGCAGCCAGTCCTGAAGATACCTGATAAAACAGGGTCAGATGAAAGGGGAGGAGGACCTCCCCTAACAGTGGACTTGGAAAGGGGCATAGGAGGAGATGAGGGAAGGAGGGTGGGATTGGAGAGGGAATGAGGGAACGGGATACAGCTGGGATACAGAGTTAACAAAATGTATATAATAAGAAAAATAAAATTAAATTAAAAAAATAAAAAAGAACCGACCCTTTAAAAAAAAATAAAACAAATGGCTTGAGCTTTCTAAATTGTTTCAGGAGTTGAGTCTATCATCAAGAAGCCCTCAGTTCCTTTCAGATTTAATTAGTCATGAGTTTACATGTATTTCAAATAAACATCCTTTATAGATCTTTGTTTTTGAAAAATTTACAGTGTTCGATTTTTAAATTAAAGATTTAAATATTTCAAATATAATAAATGTATATAAATTGATGTGACAATGTTTTACACATTATAATTATGCCTTAATAATACAGTATTATTAAAATTTTTAATCCACTAAATGGTTTCATATAAAAAGTCTTTAGATAACATATTCTTGTATTCTACCATACACATTTATATTTATACGTAAATATACGTAAATATTTTATGTTGTGAATAATAAACTTTTTTTAACTATTTAATAAACATTTAATAATAAACATTTATTAATACTGTGATTTGGGTATAAGTAAAATGTTTCTAATTTAGAAACAATGGAAAATTATATTTAGACCTAGAAGTTATCAAATGCACTAAAATGAAGTACAAAATAGTTAGTATCCAATACTGGAAAGCTGAGTACTATTATTAACATCTGCCAGTCTCATGTCTTCCCTTATGAGCAGCAATGACGTAGTCACGAGTATGGGTCCATCACTCATGTCTGCCATACCTTGCATGGTTATATAGCATTGAATTGAGCTAAGCTTTAAATGATGATTGCTTTCTTTCATCCTTATATACTTATGCCTGTAGAAAGGCTCTTTGAGAGTTTTTACATTTAAATCTTATGCCAGTATTACATAAAGGCCAACTATGTGTACCCATATGGCATGTCATTAAAAGAGTGTAAAGCAATTTTTATTGCAGTTAATTTAAAGAAAATTCCTACAAAAAGATGCCCGAAATTCTTCTGGGATAATAAAGAGTAAAAGTTTAACTTTAGTATTTCTATTAAAAATATATATATATTAGAGTTACAAATCTTGCTTTTTAACATACAAGTTCAAAATAGTACTTTGATTTCCCTTCTTGAATGAAAGTGTGAAAACATAAACAGTGAGCCAGATGTGGCATCTCTTCATGTCCTTCCCAGACACCAGTTGCTCTGACACAGGATGCCCTTGCCACCCGAAGGTGATGTGAGCACTAGGGGCTTTTTGGTTGCTAATTGCTGGTGTTTTCCACAGTTTCTCCAGAAACTTTCCAGCTTTTGCTAATATCTGCTATGAAGCTGGGCCTCTGTATCAGCACAGCCTCCAATCTCAAATCCTTGCCCTTTCCTGAAAATGTATATGAGCTTAACTATCCTTTATTGAATGTCTCAGGAATTGCCGGACCGTAGAGGGGATGTTTCTGCTGCTGGTTTACCCCACCAGCTGGGGTAGCCACCTGGGATCTCCTCCTTTCATGCCAATGCATGGACAGGGCTAGCAACTAGAGGGCAGGAGATTGACTTGAAGACAGATGCCTACTGTAAGTCACCATTCACGTTCAGAATTGTTCTCAATTATCTATAGTCATTTGACAGTTTTGGTCAAGAAGCACTTTTATGCTGCCTATGTCACCTGTTCTGCATTGCTACATTCGGTTCATTTTGATTTTCCCACCCTAGTCTAATAATTACCTTCAAATTAACCAGTTTCCATGAGACTGTTTGAGTGTGCAAGGTGAATTTAAAATTTTAAAGTATTTATTGTCATTCAACAACACATTCAAATCTGTACATCTAAACATACTAAGCAAAAGAGAGGACCCTAACTAAAATGTTCAATCCCCATCCTGAAAGGCAAAGAGGATGGACATCAGAAGAAAAAGAAAATAGGAAACAACCTCAGAACCTGCTACAGAGGGCCTCTGAAAGCCAGAAGAAAACAGGAAACAAACTAAGAACCTACCACAGAGGGCCTCTGAAAGCCTCTGCCCTGCAGACTGTCAAAGCAGATGCTGAGCCTGATGGCCAACTGTCAGGCAGAGTGAATGGAATTTTATGTAAGAAGTGGCAAATAGTAAGAGCTGGAGAGGACAGGAACTCCACAAGGAGAGCAACAGAACAAGAAAATTTGAACACAGGGAACTTCCCAGAGACTCATACTCCAACCAAGGACTATTCATGGAGATAACCTAGAACCCTGACAATGCAGCCACTTCTGATGAGAACTGATAGACTAAGATCAGAAAGAAGGAGAGGAGGACCTCCCCTATCAGTGACACAGGGAGGGGCATGAATGAAGAAAGGAGGGGGGAGGGTGGGACCGGCAGGGGAGGAGGGAGAAGCTTATGGAGGGATACAAAATGAATAAAGTGTAATTAATAAAAGTTAAATAAAAAAATAATAAAATAATAAAAAAACAACACATTCAACAACACAGGTGACTTTTATTTTTATTATTTTTTGAGGACCTCTGCATAAAAGCTAGTTCCTAAGTGATGGCAGATGCTAATAATATCTCATTGTTGAGGTGTACACTTATCAATTTAATTGCAACCTAAAAAAATCTTGGTGGCTTTACGGTTTTGGAAATATTATCAAATTACCGTGAATATTTTTCTCTGTTTTACTTTAGATGTAAATCTTCAAATTATCTATGTATGTATTTCTTTTTTCCATTTATAATGTACCTCTTAACTTATTTTTAATTAAATTTTTATTTTTATATTAGGTACAGTTTATTAACTTTGTATCCCATCTGTAGCCCCCTCTCTCATTTCCTCCAAATCCCACCCTCCCTCCTTCCTCTCCTCCCTGCCCCTCTCTAAGTCCAATGATAGGGGAGGTCCTGTTCCCCTTCCATCTGACCCTAGCTTATCAGGTCTCTTCAGGACTGGCTGCAATTACTTCTTAGTTATACACTTCAGTATGGTTACTGGTATTGTGGGAGTACATTTAATTTTATATGAACAAAATCACAATGTCTTCTCTGTTTGGATCTTCCTGCTTACCTCAAACTCCCTGACACCACCTTGTCCCACATATGTCCCATGTACATACTAAGAGCTGTGTAACTGTTTCTCTTTGTTATTCTTTTCCCTATAGAAAGTTTTCAGTATTTCCTTATTTACAAACATTTTTATGCACTTAAATGTGATAAAACAGGGTCAAATGAAAGGAGAGAAGGTCCTCCCCAATCAGTGGACTTGGAAAGGGGCAGGGAGGAGACCAGGGAGGGCGTGTGGGGTTGGGGAGGGAATGAGGGAGCGGGATACAGCTGGGACACAGAGTTAACCAAATGTAACTAATAAGAAAAATAAAATTAAAAAAATAAACAAACAAACAAAAAAATGTAATAAAAATACCATTCAATGCCTCATGCTTTAATACCATGACCCAGGATTTCAACTGGTACTGAACAAACACAGCACTGAATGATGTTTATGAATCAATTGGAAAATATAATTTGAAATAGCTAACTTAAATATTGCAAATTTATTCTTAAAAGACTATGACATTTAAAAATGTTTGAGAATATAGGGCAGAAAGAAAACACTTCCTACCATCTTCAGAGAAATCTGAGACTAAAAATCTACCAGTCTAGTTTCCATAACTGCATAAATAGAATATTTATTTTTAATAACAACTTTAATTCCCAATAGTAGTTATTGGAGCTTTGTGAATTTAGTTGTGAACTACATAGGAGAAAAAGTAATCCCACATATATTTTTGCTTTGTAGGTTTCTTAATTCAGTAAGTGCATTTTGTAATCAAAAGGTCATGTTCCACAAAATTAGTTCCTGCCTAACTTTGAAAAATTTTACACTATATGTTAGCATTTCAATAGTACTATACGTTTATTTTTAACACAATGAATTTGCAAATGCTTCATTAATATTATTGAAAAAATAGAAAAAGATAACATTTATTGGAATTGACCTGCCTAAATATTTATTAGAATAGTAACATGGTAGTATCATTATATTTCAGAAACTCTTGATTAATGATATCTCCATATTGAAAGTATTTTTTTCACTTTAATACATTAGTAAAGAGCACTTAGAAATCAAAAAAGTGAAATTAAATAAGAACAATTGTTTGATCTAAGTGAGGAACCATGCTTCCCATGGACTCTATCCGAAGGTCTAAAAATAGACAATTTTCCCACATTAGGCAATGAACTAGAGTAGTCTGTCTTTTCACATCAATACTCAAACTTTATCAACAGACTCATGTCATCTGATTCCATGCCATCATTAATACATGTCATATTAGATCCATATGTCATGTATTTTGAAATGAATTTTTGCTTCTTACCAAGATGGAATAATAAGATTTGGTTCACCACCCTACTTCAAACACCTACTAAACCATACACAACGTGCCAGTCAGTGTTTCTAGAGAGTGCACACTTCAAGGATCAAAAGGCAGGGATGCCAGGGAAACAGGTGATGAATTAGGCAGGAAATATGATGGGCCAGTACAGAGCACTGAGAAGCCTCCGGGTTGAGGAACGGAACGTCAGGCAGGGAATACAGGGCAGTAGTGAAGCCACGCAAGCTCTCTCTGGTGAAGGGATTAGCCAGTCTGAAGTAACCAGAGTAGAGTCTTCAGGAGGACAAAATGGCAACCATGGGAATTTGTAGAGATTCAGTAGAGAGCTCTTTAGTGTTTAGTATGTAGGAGTCTGTGAACAAACCAGTCTTCTGGGGAAGGAACACCCAGGGAAGCGGTAGGCATGTAATCAAGCTCACAAGGCAGCATCCTACTGGTCTGACTCAGAAACATCTATGTATTTGTGTACACATGAATGTTTGAAGTGAATCCATAGAATATTCTCACAGGGATAAATAAATATTCCTGGGTTAAATACTGCTGTGCTTTCTACCTGAGAAATTGTGAGAACCAGTATTCAGAGAGATAAAGGTAATTCCAACTAACAACACTACATTATGTAATAATATTTGTAGCCTTACAAAAATTATAGCAATAAGCAAGGCACAATTTTCAACGTGTGGCATTTAATAAAAAGCCGAGCACAAAAAGTAAGAAAATATGGTCTATAATTAGAAGGATCAATGCAGAGAATTACATTTGAAGAATTAACAGAAAAGAACACTTTTTAAATGCTTGTTTAAAGGCATTTCTTATTCTAAACAGGTAGTGGAAATATGAAGGATGTTAGTTAGGAATATGGAAAGCAAAAAGTGAGCCAACAAAAATTTATGATATGTTAAATAAAAAATAAATATGATGTTATTGGTGCATTAAAGGATTGTTTCATAGGAAAAGATACTGAACTTGGAAGAAATAACCACAACTAGTTTCCAAAATGAAATAGAAAGCAAAAAATCAATAAAAAAGATAAGAGAAATATATAATACATTTAGAACATATTAAAGGTCACAGTGATCAACATCATAATTATAGGCTGAATGATTTCCCTCTTTCAAAGAAATATGCTTATAATTAGAAATTATTGCATACTTTTTGTTTATGTATTAAGACTTAATAATCTAAAAGCTTATTATATTTTTACTGTATTATATTGTGTTTTCACCAGGCTGTTTAGATTCACCTCTACTTCACATTCCTACCACTTGGGCAGCAAAAACACAAGAACAACCTTGGCTAAATAATAGTACCCTGTCTCAACAGTGTTGAAAGACAGAAGTGGGAAGGTGGTACTAGGAATAACAAATATTCATGATATATGTGTGTGTGTGTATGTATAAAAATCTCAAACAAAAAATTCAGTGAAGACATTAGGCAAAGTAAAACCAGAAAACGAGAAAATTAAAATTTTATTCAGCAAGAGTACATATAGGCTGAGGAGCTCAAGTAGAAAATACAAATGAGGTCAGTCACCAAAGATTTCCTTGATAAGGTGAGACTTAATTGTATTTGAGAGAGATACTTAAGTTTATAATGTGATTATCAAGATTTTTGTGTCTGTTTTCACAATAATTTCTTGGTTTTAGGGCATTAGACTGAGAAGCCTTTTGATGGCCCTTATTCCTGCCAGTCAACAGTGCTCATACAGGGGGCACGTTCTCATTCAAATGACTGACAGTAAGTGGGCCTTGGGCCATGGCTCATACTTATTTAGTTAACACTAGCTGACAGCTGCACTTTGGAGGTCAGCCAAAGAAATTAAGCGAAAGGAGGGGGCATCACATGGACTTTCTTTTTCCTAAAATACCCAAACAGAACAGAAACATTAAAGAAAGACTGTTTGTATAAGTTTTGGTTCAGTACAGACCACGTGAGTTTAGGAAGTTATTCCAGGATCAGAAAGTGATTAACAAAAAGAAAGAAGCTCTACGGTAACAATGGATGCATTCATTTATAAAGACTGGTTAACTAACCTTACAATGAAGTGTGCTAGGAATCTTATATTTTTCCAGCATGGAAGCTGGATATGAGACAAAAGGAAGCCAAATATGGTATTAAAAACAGCAGTCTGGATATTACAAATGGCAATGTATTCTTGCCATCAGGTTTTTATACAATATGCAAAATGTCATTTTTTTAAATACTACAGTATGTGATGGTAGATCTTTGGAAGATTCAGGCCTTATTATTTGTTGAACTGGAGGCATATACTGCAAAGCATAGCATAGGGAGTTTTCAGAAATACATACATTCCTCTGCCTGATGATATCCTTATAATTATGATAACCTCCATTAACACAGGTGGAACAGCGCCTTCCTTGCCTACCTGTGTCTTGACTGGTGTCATTAGTCATTGCTGTTTTCTTTCCACTTCTATTCATATACTTCTTCCAAAGGGCTAATTCTATTGATTTTATAAAATCTGGTCTGTATCTATGTTGGTACAATTTCTGCATCTTTGTACAGGTTGCATTCATTCAGTACTATATTATTTAATTTCTCAGACACATTCATTATTTTCTTTATTACATAATTATTTATTGGATTTAGCTGTGTAGTATGCACTTTTCTCAGTGTGGAGAACAGAATGTTTCAGGACATGTCTTGAAGAACCTTCTTCTGAAACTATAAGTGAGGACAGGTTACAGTAGTCTGTGAGTCCTAGAAAAGGGAGAGACTCAGTGCCCAGCAGATAATCCTTCTCTTCAAAGGAGACTAGAATAAAATCTAGACTAGGAAATGTGTTAATTACCAGTGAAATGAGGTAGACATTGATATGATCATAAAAATGAAAGGGCACAAGTATGAGGAAAAGGAAGTGACAGGAGGAAGTAAATAAAGCAAGTTACAAAAGCAAACAGCATTTCCTCTTAAATGACATGCAAGCCATTTGATTTAAATAAAGATGATTATACTAATTTCATGTTTTCAAAGTTTGTCATGATTAAAATTATTTAATGGACTGGAGAAAGCAATGTCAGGAAATGATAAATGGGTTTTGTGTTGGGTTCTAAACAAACATTGTTGTTATTTATTACTTTATTTTCATTATTGTTATTACTATTAATTACTCAAACATGCTTTCAGAGGATGTTTATGATTCTTTGAACAGAAGGTAGAGAGATAGAAGAGAATGGGGAGGAGTAGTAAAAAACAACAGCGATCTGACTTCTCATATTCTTCTCTTCTGTCTGTCGTGCTGGACCATATTGTTTATTTCAAACGCAGAAGCTGGGGAAACCACAGATGTTAACCAGCACTTGTCAACAGTGTTACCTTCTCAAAGAGAAATCATGGTAAGTAGGACGATGCTGTGAAGCACCAAACATTACTTTTAGCCCTATTATAGTTTTCCCTATTCCTCAATGCAATATTATAATTATATACATTTTAGTAACAAAGCTAATTGATATTATTCTTTTATCCCCAGGGAATAAAAATTAACAATTTATTTATTAAATGTTTCTACACCTTTTCCATGAGACTTAGTTAATGCTGTCTGTCATTTTCATTATGTTACTGAAGTTCTAAAATCTCAATTTCTTCCTATTTATAATGAAACAAAAACTTAGGGGTTAATTATGGAATTTTATTACAGAAAGGGTAATGGATATAGAGAACATGGCACCTCAAAAATGAGAAAGAGATACATGCCTATCATTCCAACAAATAGCAGATGAAGGTAAGAGTGTCAAGTTTCTGGCCAACATAGAGTACATAGATAACTTGAGATCAGCTTAGACTACATAAGTCCTTAACTCAACAGTAAGGAAAATAAATTAAAAGAGTAAGAGATGACTATCAATCAAATCCCAATATCTTAAAATCAATTTAGTTAAAGTTGTTAACAGGATGCAAAGGTTGATGAGCGCTCTGGAGTCATGAAACATTTCACAGTTTTCAGTACAAGACAGTTTTGCCTTATTTTTTTCATATTTAAAAAGAGGTATTAATGGTAATCACTGCATGTCTTTATGTAAAGAAGTTGATAGTAAGAAGTGCAAAGGTCTGCCTAAGGTTTAGGGCAAAATCTAGGTCTGTCACCTGACAGTCTTGATTATATAAAAGAACTAATCATCAAGGGAAGAAAAATCTGTTTACTCTTTAGCCAATTTTGAATAATGAAGTCATTTGAAAGTAGATTCAGTCACAGATAGAATTTGACATGCAGTTTTCTCAGCTAATTGAGTCCAATTAGTTGAGAAGTATTTTTTCCCACAAATGTTCAAAATGTCATAGTTGAGTTCCTTTTTTCTTCTCTGTCACAGGCCTTTCTGGGTGTCAGAGGTAAAATGCACTGGCTGTGTTGGTTGAATTGAGAAACAGTTCTGGCACCCACCCCACCAGAGCATTAACTGGACTCTTCTGCTTTCTAATGACAAAGCTGTTTATTTTCCCTAAGTGCTAAATATTCATTTCAATTCTTATGTGCTTAATCCTCCTCAGTCAACTCTATTAAAAAGGGATTAGGCATTACGAAACACAACAACAAATATTTTCAATTTTGTTTTTATTTTCCTAAAAGCATATGCTTTCTGAATAATATAAAGGAGACAAAATATAAACATAACGCTAGGCTGTTACCTTAATTCTGACCTTGAAACTTATGTGTGGCCTGACAAGCGCCCCTCCTCCTCCCCTCTCCCCCGCCTCACACCAGGGGGAAGTGATCAAAAAGCAGGAAACAGAGTCCATGCCAATGACCAGCCCTGGTCCGCTTAGCTAGGGAACCCCCATGGACACTGAGCTGCCTATGGGTTACATCTGAGCAGGGGCTTAGAGCCTCTCCACGCATGGTTCTTGGTTGGTGCATCATTCTCTTCAAGACCCTCGGGCCCAGATTTTTTGTCCTTGTGGAGCTCGTGTCTCTGCTGGGTCCTTCTATTCCCCCACTATTCCATAAGACTCCCTGTGCTTTGCGAATATATCTTCAACGATTTTTTTTTTATATATTTTATTGTTTTCTTAGACAACAATTTGCTCTAGTTGAGGTTAAATTCATGATCCTTCTTCAGCTCCCCAATGTTGGGGAGCAGGCATAATTTCTGCAACCAGTTCTCCCCTCAGTGCAGCTTTTGAAACCTTTAGTTAACTGATTCAAAATATTTTAAATATTCACGTTATTTGACCTGTGTGTTTTACTTTCATATTTAGAAATGAATATGTCCTGTGTGTATTATTTACTGTTGACAAAAAGATAGTTCAGTAATTCACTGATGTAAATATTCTACAATCAGTTCATTATAAGGAAACACCTGGAGCTCCTGCTCTTTCTAATTGTCACTGTCCCAAAGAAGGTGACAGTGATATACAAAAATAGGAAGGGGCAATTTCTTTAAATGAGACTAACTTTGTAGATCTAACATAAAGGTATTCATTGGCCATCTCTCCAAAGTAAGTTATAGCCAACTCATTTCTTATATAAATAATATTTACTTTTTATCCTTCAATATTCACTGTTAAATTATATACTCTGCCTAAGGTTTAGGGAGTAAACCTAAACCTAAACCTACATATATATATATATATATATATATATATATATATATATATATATATATATCAATTATATTTCATTTTTCCTGAAATGTTAAATTTGATAAAAGAACATTTTAGTCAACTTATTTTTTTGAGATAATAAAATCTGAACTATTGACCCAAATGTAGGTAAATGATATTTTATTTATATGGATTTCCTTTATATCTATTTTTCACACTAAGAAGACAATACCGTCTATAAAATTATAACATGAGTGTCTGGGTACAATTCCCAGCACAGAAAAAAAAACTGATTTTGCAAATTAAGGACTTGACATATTCACTAAATAAAAGCTAGACAAAAGGAAGAGTCAGAGTCATGTGCTCCATTTCAAGGCCATAAGATCTCACAAGAAACAGTAAATTCAAAGTATAGCTTTCTGTGTCCAGACAACAAGAAGTAGTTAATCATCTGTGACCCTTTATGCTAAATATTTATGAAACTGTTAATGCTTATATTTTTAATAAGATGTTGTGAAATAATTAAAAAACACAACTCAATAGTAACTTAAAATTTTTTTATAACTTATAACTTATAAAATTTTAAAAATAAATTATTATTTGAGTTTTATGCAAGTTTTCAGAATTTCAACTCTCCAACTAGAATATTTTAAACAATTAAGTGGTGTGAAAAATATTTAAATCAATATTATCTCAAAACTTTAAGTTTTCTTTTAACCTCAGATATTACTGTTGGTGAAATTTTATCTAAAACCATGAGATAAAAATTATGCTTTCAGCTAAGCATTAAACAATGTTTTCATACCATTTACATTTATTTTATTCTTTTTACTTTATTAAAATACTTTAAACTTATTTAAGTTTCAGCACATCATCACTATTATAAATAGATAAATAGAATATGAATATTTACATATGTGTAAGTATAAATAAATATAGTATAATAAATAAAGTATAATGATAAGAAAAATTCCTAATTTCAGAAATTTTTAAATTGGAGAAATATATACCTTAAAATATTGCAAGCAGATGTAGGGTTAGTAAAAATCCTTTCCCAGTCTGTAGCCTGTAATTTTGTTCTGATGACAGTGTCCTTTGCTTTACAGAAGCTTTTCAATTTTATGAGGTTCCATTTATTGATTGTTGATCTTAGAGCCTGTGCTGTTGGTGTTCTGTTCAGGAAGTTGTCTCCTGTGCCAAGGTTCTTCCCCACTTTTTCTTCTAACAGTTTAGTGTGTCTGTTTTTATATTGAGGTCTTTGACTCACTTGGACTTAATTTTGCGCAGGGTGATAAATATGGATCTGCTTGCATTTTTCTACATGTAGACATCCAGTTAGACCAGGACAATTTGTTGAAGATGCTGAAAAACCATTGTATAGTTTTTGCTTCTTTGTCAAAAATCAAGTATCCGTAGGTGTGTAGGTTTATTTTAGGGTCTTCTATTCCATTCCATTAATCCACCAATCTGTTTCTCTGCCAGTACCATGCAGTTTCTATTACTATTGCTCTGTAGTACAGCTTAAGATCAGGGATGGAGATACCTCCAGACAATCTGTTGTTGCACAAGATTGTTTTTGAAATTCTGTTTATTTGTTTTTCTTTTGCCATATGAAATTGAGAATTGTTCTTTCAAGTTCTGTAGAAGATTGTATTGGTATTTTGATGGGAATTGCAAATGAATCTGTAGATTGCTTTTGGCAGGATGGCCATTTTCACTATGATAATCCTACCAATCCATGAGCATCGGAGATCTTTCCATCTTCTATTATCTTCTTTAATTTTTTTTTAACCACTGTGAAGTTTTTTTTTCAAACAGGTCTTTCACTTGCTTGGTTAGAGTCACACTTGGTACTTTATGTTATTTTTGTTAAGGGTGTTATTTCCCTAATTTCTTTTTCAGCACTTTTGTTTTTTGTATACAGGAAGGCTACTGAGTTTTTTGAGTTAATTTTGTATCCAGCCACATTGCTGAAGGTGTTTATCGGCTGAAGGAGTTCCCAGGTAGAAGTTTTGGAGTCAGTCATGTATACTATCATATCATCTGTGAATAGTGATACTCTGAATTCTTCCTTCCCGATTTGTATCCCCTGATCTCCTTTAGGTGTCTTATTGCTCTAGCTTGGACTTCAAGTATTATGTTGAAGAGGCATGGATCAAGTGGGGAGCCTTGCCTTGTCCCTGATTTCAGTGTGGTTGATTTAAGTTTCTCTACGTTTAGTTTGATGTTGGCTGTAGGCTTGCTATACATTGTCTTTACTATGTATAGGTATCAGCCCTGTATCTCTGATATCTCCAAGACTTTAAACATGAATGGGTGCTGGATTATGTCAAATGCTTTTCAGCATCTAAGGAGATGATCATGTGCATTTTCTCCTTCACTTTGATATTATAGAGGGGTAATATCCAGAATATATAAAGAACTGAAGAAATTAAAAACCAATCAAGTAATCCAATTAAAAATGTCGTACAGAGGTAAACAGAGAATTCTCAATAGAGGAATATATAATGGTATAGAAACACTGAAAGAAATGATCAAAGTCCTTAGTCATCAGGGAAATGGAAGTGGAAAAGACTTTGGGATTCCACCCATAAGATTGGCTACGATCTTATAGGTCTATATCAGTGAGTATATACCATGTTTGTCTTTCTGATAAACATAATGAAATCTATACACCTAAAAAAGATAATCAAGAGAGCAGACATGGGGTAAGATTATCAATCCTCGTTTAGAAAGACAGATGGGATGCGCCTTGAACATATGACAGGAATCTACTGAGCGCATTTGAAAGACTCTAACTAGCAGTGTTTTCAAAGCAAAGACTCATGACTAAACCTTTGGCAGAGTACAGGGAATCATAAGAAAGAAGGGGAGTTAGTCTGATGAGGAAAGGATAGGAGCTCCACAAGGACCAAATATATCTGGGCACAGGGTCTTTTCTGAGACTGACATGCAACCAAGGACCATGTATGAATGTAACCTAGAACCTCTGCTCAGATGTAACCTGTGTTAGCTCAGTAACCAATTGGCTTCCCATAGTGAGGGAAACAAGGACTATTTCTAACAGGAACTCAGTGACTGGCTCTTTGGCCTCCCCACCCCCCAAGGGAGGAGTAGTCCTATTAGGCCACAGAGGAGAGCTTTGCAGCCAGTCCTGAAGATACCTGATAAAACAGGATCAGATGAATGGGGAGGAGGTCCCCCCTATCAGTGGTCTTGGCAAGGGGCACGGTGGAGATGAGGGAGGGAGGGAGGGGCTGGAAGGGAATGAGGGATCGGGACAGGTTGGGATACAGAGTTAATAAAATGTAACTGATAAGAAAAAAAATTGGCTACGGTCAAAATCTCAATTGACAACGCGTGCTGGAGAGGATGTGGAGAAAGGGGAACCCTATTCCATTGCTAGTAGCAATGTGAACTTGTACAACAACTTTGGAAATCAGTCTGGTACTTTCTCAGACAATTAGGAATAGTTCTACCTCAAGATTCAGCTATACCACTCTTGGGCATATATCCAAAATATGCTCAACTATACAACAAGGACATTTGTTCAGCCATATTTGTAGCAGCTTTATTTGTAATAGCCAGAAGCCAGAAACAAACCATATGTCCCTAACTGAGGAATGGATACAGAAATTGTGGTATATTTATTCAATGGAATACTACTCAGCAATTGAAAACAAGGAAATCATGAGATTTTCAGGCAAATTGTGGGAACTGGAAAAGATCTTCTTGAGTGAGGTAACCCAGGAGCAGAAAGACACACATGGTATATACTAACTTACAAGTGGATACTAGACATATGATATAGGATTAAAAAAAAGTACTATAATCTCTACACCTAAAGAAGCTGAGCTAGAAGGAGGACCCAGGTAAGATGTTCAGTCCTCCTTCAGAAAGCCAAATGGGAGAGACATCCGAAGATGGAGAAAAGAGGGAACAGGACTGCAGCATATGACAGAGGACCTCTGAAAGATTCTACACAGCAGGGTATTAAAGCAGATGCTGAGACCATAACCAAACTTTGGAAAGAGTGCAGGGAAGCTTATGAAAGAAGTGGGAAATAGAAAGACCTGGAGAGGACAGAAGACCAACAGAATCAAAATATCTAGGCCCAGGGGTCTTTGAGAGACTCATACTCCAAACGAGGACCATGCATGGAGATGGCCTAGAACTCCTGCTCAGATGTAGTCCATGGCAGCTCAGTGTCCAAGTGGGTTCCTTAGTAAGGCAAACAAGAACTGTCTCTGACAAGAATTCAGTGGCCGACTCTCTGATCACCTCCACCTGATAGGGCGTGCAGCCTTACCAGGCCACAGAGGAAGATAATGCAGCCATAATTGGCTAGAGTCAGATGGAAGGGAAGGAGGACCTCTCCTATCAGTGGACTAGGTGAGGAGCATACGGGAAGAAGAGCAAGGGCAGATAGGACTAGGATGATGCTTGGATACAAAGTGAATAAATTGTAATAAATAAAAAATAAAAACTTTCAAGCACTCTCTTATAACAAGCATTAATGTCACACAGTAAACGTATGAAATGATATTTTGTTGATGGGGAAGTATATGACATATCTCGCCAGCTGAAAACACAATCCAGAGTTAACAGAGTGCATGTGATTACTTTAGGGGACTGAGTCCAACACTTGATTCACTTAATTTCTTAGGGTGTAGTTGGCCCTCATAGTGAGTGTGTAAAGCTATTTAAATAAAAAATAATTTACCTAGGACAGGCAGGGTCTTACCTAAAATCTCCTCTGTCTCGCTCATTTACAGGTCTTTTTAAGAATGTTAGCTAGTAATTGCTGGATGAATTCACAGTCCTCTGCTGATTTTTCCTATGAATATGGATGACAATGCATATTAATAGATTTATTGATTATTTAAAACTAGAAGAAAAGTTATGAAACTATACATTTTCTACAATCTTAAATTTACCATAACTATACTTTTTAACATATTAACCTAATGATTTTTAATAAATGTTTCTTTGTATTTTATTTTTCAAAGTTGAAGTTTAGTGTGGAATACACATATTCCACAGTATGTAGTATCAAATACATCTCTCTATGTCTATGTCTTTGTGGTGTGGGGGTGTGCATGCATGTGTGTGTGACTTAAAACGTAAGTATCAGTTACATGGATGGACAACAAACAACATGGAGTGGAGTAGGTTCTCCAACTCTTCCTATTTAAAAATGTTACTTGAGAATGAAGTGATAAGCATTTCTCTTTTTCCCTTTTATTAATTATTCTTGGGAAGCAAGCTCACACCATGCCTGTAAATTTTAGTTCACTTAGACATGAAACAAATTTATGTATTTAGAAGTAAACACTAAAAATTAAGCTGAGCCTCTGCAAAAGTTAGAAACAATTTGTCTTTAAAAACAATAACATACAACCACAACATCTGGGACTGAATAATACATGCATGTTCATGTAGAAATACCTTAGAATTGTCAACATTTTGCCACCAAGTGAAGGCTTGCAGAGTAGGAACCCAGTGTCTGCAATAGTGAGCCAAGAAGTAAAGGGTAAATGGGTCAAGCCAGTACCGTGAAGACCAAAATAAAAATAAGAACCTAGGAGAAAATGGGTGCAAGTGATATTTAAAAAAAAAAAAAGAAAATGCACACAAATTAAAAAAAAAAGATTTGAGAAACCTTAAAAGGAAACAGTCATTACTGTCATATGACAGGAAAGCCCAGACCCCTCCTCAAACCCTTTCATGTAAGGGGTGACGACAAACATTATTTCTGAAGGACAGTGATCAAAAGGAAAATTGCAGAGTACAGCTGAATCCTGCAGAGAGCAGAAGAGTTTTACTAACAGCTCTCTGCATCTGAGCCCTACATACCTTTAAAAAAAATCCTTGACTGCATGCCTTGACACAGAGAAAACCACACATACGTGAAACCACACATACATGATGTGTTAGGAGTCTATCTGGATCTAGAATGTGATCTAGCAATGTACACCTAAGAGAAAGCACCATATCTAGAACTGTTACTTGTAAGTCTGCCAGACATCATAAAAGAAACACTTAGATATTAGAGACAATATGCTCAATAATAAAAGCAATCCTAAATATCTACATGTCATACCAGAATAAACACCCATTTTGTTTTGTGCATTAAAGAAAGAGAGAACTGTCACTTATCTTTTTTCAATGGTCTGGATCAAACTGACTCATAGAAGTATGGACAGATTAACCTCCAAGGATGCCAGGTACTTCATGAAACCCTGAAAATAACACACATGCCAGCGAAACAGTATTTCATGCAAGATGATTTTAATCATAAAAATGTAAAATATCCTACTGCATAGAATTATCTTTTCTTCTACTTTCCATCTTATCCTCTTTTTTTGAACATTCTTTCATTGTTCCCCTAGCCACTCCTTCAGTTTTTAGGAATTCATAATTTATAATTATATAATTAGTTTATGTATGAATTTATGAAAAACTTCTTTAACAGTGCATTTAGGTGCTTTAAAAATATATATATGGTGAGAGAGAAAGATGAGAGCTAACATTAGCATAAGATTTTTTTTTTTGTAAGAGATCAATAACATAATACTGGATTAATTCTTGGAGAATGTCTTACTATATATTTTTATCATATTCACTTCTATTCCTCATAAGTCAGTGCAACTCATCCTGTGGGTAATGACCCCTTCGGGGTTGCTTATCAAATATCCAATACATCAAATATTTACAATATGATTCATAACAGAAGCAAAATTATAGTTATGAAGTAGAAACAAAATACTTTCATGGTTGGGGATATAGTTGAGTTATGGCAACATTAGGAATCATATTTAAAAGTCTCAAAGTTAGGAAGGGTGAGAAAAGATTCAAGTCCTTCATTTCTACTAACACATCCTAATTCAAAACATGGTATCAGGTACATTTTACAATTCTCAAGGTGATGCTACTACAAAATCTAACATTTAACATATGTTTAACTTACATGTCTGAAAATATAACGTATAAAATTACCAAAAAAATCCTTAGCAAATAAATAATGAGCATGTACACTTTTATGTAAGGTTGAGATTTGATATTCAGAGAACCATACATGAGTAAATACTTTTGTTTGACAAGCTTAGCAAGATGTAACTAATACTTGCTAATACCGTCAAATTATTCATCCTTTTCTGTCTCTGAAAGAAGTATCATTTTGTTAAAATGTTAATTAAACAGGTACATTTGGCAAGGAAATAGAATAGTAAAAACATTGATTTCTATTCCAATACAAAACTTAGGAGTGAAGCTTCATTCAGAGGTTCAGACTTTTATTCTAAGAACTTTATCCCAAACATTTTATTCCTCAAATGTTAAATGAACTTGTAAATACTTCATCAATGTCAAAAGAATAGATGCCACAGAACACAAATTATTAGAACCTTTTTAATCTACATAGAAGAGAATAATGTTTAATTCTAATATTTGAAGTATTTCTGCCCTTACAGAAGGTAGGTACTATCATTAATATATGTCATTTTTAAAGATTAGTTAACACTGAAGATATGAAAGTCTCCAGATAGTATGCTATGCATATAAGAAAATATTTTAAAAGATTAAGAGAAACAATATGTTCACTCTCTAGGAATAAAAATAAAGGGAAGAAGTTACAAACATCAAAAATAAAAGAGATGACACTTGTAAACTTCATGAACACTAAAAAATAATATTGTAAAAAATTCACATAGAAATTCCATAACTTGTTTAAAAAATTCATGTAAAAGATATTTTCCACGTTTCACAAACAAAAACAATAAACAAACAAACAAAACATCAACAAGAAACACCAATTCTTTCAAATAATTTGAATAATTAATAATTTCTCTGATCCAAGATGGCAGTACCTGGAGGACACTGTGTCTGAGGAGTAGAATAGCAATGTCAGCACAGCAACCAAGAGACTGAACTCTGTGCCGTAAAACACCAGAGACTGTGTTTCCCATGTGAGAGAAAACCCCATGCTGGGGGAATCAGTCAGGTTCAGCTCACCCTGATAAAACCCACAAGAGTTCCTGGGTCCCGCAGGCACTGGGACACCAGCCCAGAGCCATACTCCTGTGTGTCCTGATCACCTTCCCAGGCTGAATTTTGGGCACCAAAACAGTAGAGACTGGGATTTCTAGTCAAGAGAAAACCCGACAGTGAAGGAAGCAAACCAAACTGGCCTGAGGTCAATCTCGGGCCTTTTCCAGTCAATCTCTGGAAAAGGTTCCAGAGTCTTGCAGGCACACAGCTGCCAACCCAGAGTGAGGCACTCAGCCTCCAGTCCAGAGAACTGCTGAGTGTCCAACTCACCACCCCAGTCAGAATTGTGGACCCCAGGGCACCAGAGACTGGCTTTCCCTGTCAGGGAGAAACCCCACAGTGAGGGAAACAGCAGGTTCAAACTTAGAGAACTCAGCTGACCCCCCACCCCCCACCACACACACACAGACACACACACATACCTGGAAAAGTGCTCTGGAAAAGTTCCCGGGTTCCTGAGGGTCCCAGTTGCCAGCATAGAGCCACCACTCTCCTGAGTCTGCATGCTGTATATGCCACTCCAAACAGACCTGTGGACCCCAAAACACCACAGACTGGATCTCCCTGTTGGGAGGAAACTCCACGGTGGGGAGAAACATCAAGTCCAACCTCAGGACATCCAGTTCTTGGAAGAGTTTCTGGGTTGCCACAGGCTCCAGGCTCTACCATGAGAGTTGTGCTCACCTGCCACTGATTACCACTTGGGTACTGGAGCACAGAGCTCCAACCTCAGACCTATAGAAGACTGGAATCCCCGAGATCAGCCCCCAGATACTGCTCTAAGGGGCAACCAGTTATCCCTAACCAAACCACGAGGCTCCCAGGTTCTTCTAGAGGGCTGTGCCTGGAAAACAGTGTAAGAACAGCAGCAGCAGCTCACTAAATTCAGACCAAGAAATCTAGCAGCCAGGCAGCTGTCTCCAGGAATTCTACGGAGACTCCCCTGAATAACAAAGACCACAGTTATAACTCAGATTTACATACCTGAGGGGAGCTGTGGCAATTCCTGAGAAACACCAGCCATCTGGTGACCATACTCAAAAAGGTAAGGAGGCCTCTTTCAAAAAAATCATCTTCCTGCCAAGGGGATTATTCCCACCCCAGGATCCCAGGAAGCACCAGAAACTGATGATCAACACCTAAGACAGCCCAATGAGTAGAGGCCAGCCTAAAATCTTAACCAACAAAAGACAGAGCAATATGGCATCTCCAGAACCCAGTTAACAAGGGGCAAGCAGTCATGGACACCCTAATATAAATGAAATTCAAGAAGAGGACCTTACATCTATGCTTATGAAAAGAATAATAGAGGAAACAAATAAAATAATAAAGGAAATAAATAAAGAAATTAAGGAAGATAAAGACAAAGAGATTATGACCATCCATAAAGAAATATGGGAAGATGAAGACAAACAATTTGTGGTTTTTAGAGAGGAAATAATTAAATCACTGAAAGAAATAAAAGAAACAGAGGAATGTTCAAAGAAACAGTTGAAGAAATTGAAGGAAAAACAAGAAAATCAACATAACAAAAATCAAGGAAATCAACAAAACAGCTCAAGATCTGAACATAGAATTGAAAAAATAAAAGAAAACACAAAATAATGGAGAGGAAGAACATAGGGGAAAAAAAGGAACTTCAGAGGTAAGCATAACCAATAGACTACAAGAGATGGAAGAAAGAATCTCAGGTGTGGAAGATACAATGGAAGAAATCAATGTATCCATCAAAGAAAACGTTAAAACTAAAAATTCCTGATGCAGACCTTCAAAGAAATCCAAGACAACATGAAAAGACAACCTAAGAATAATAGGAATACAGGAAAAAGAAGATTTCCTACTCCAAGACCCAGAAAATATTCTCAACAAAATCATAGAAAAAATTTTCCCCAACTTAAAGGAGAGTCCTATAAGAATTCAAGAACCCTACAGAACACCTAATGAATTAGAACACAAAAAAAATTCCTCCTGCCACATAATGATCAAAGCAGTAAGTATACAGAACAAAAAAAAAAAAAACAAAAAAAAAACACACAAAACACTAAAAGCTGCAAGGAAAAAAAGGTCAAGTAATATATAATGGCAAACCCATCAGAATGACACCTGAATTCTCAACAGACACTATGAAAGCCTGAAGGGCCTGGATGGATATCATGTAGACCCAAGATAACACAGATGTCAGCCCACACTACTATAACCAACAAAACTTTCAGTCATCATAGACGGAGAAAACAAGGTATTCAATGACAAAAAAAAAAAAAAACAAAACTGTGAACAATACCTACCCACAAATCTATCATTACAGAAGATACTAGAAGGAAAAATACAACCCAAGAAAACCAAGTACTTTATAAAGAAAACACAGGGAATAAATAACCTCACTACAGAAAAACTAAAAGTAGCCAAGCACACAAAAACACTACCATAATCAACATCAAAATCAAAGGATCTAACAGCCACTGGTCATTAATCTCCCTTAACATCATCGGACTCAACTCTTTAGTAAAAAAGACACTGACTAACAGAATGGATAAGTAAATAAGATCCAACAATTTGTTGCATACAGGAAACACATCTAAGTAACAAAGATAGACATTACCTGAGAGTAAAGGGCTGAAAGACAATTTTCCAAGCAAATGGCCTCAGAAGCAAGCAGGAATAGCCGTTCTAATATCTAATCAAATAGATTTTCTACCAAAGTTAATCAAAAGAGATGGGGAAGATCATTTCATACTCATCAAAGGAAAATTCCACCAAGAAGACATCATAATTCTGACCATTTATGCCCCAAATACAAGAGTACACACATTTATTAAAGAAACATTAATAAAATTGAAACTATACATAGATCCCCACACATTAATAATGGGAGACTTCAATACACACTCTAAACAAAGGACAGGTCAACAAAACAGAAATTAAAGAAAGAAAAAATGACTCTGATAGAGGTCATGAATCAAATAGACCTAACAGACATCTACGGAACCTTTCACCCAAACACCAAAGAATTTACCTTCTTTTCAGTACCTCATGGAACCTTCTTCAAAATAGACCATATAGTTGGTCACAAAGCAAACCTCAACAGATACAAGAAGAATGACAAAATCCCTTATACCCTATCTGACAACCATGGACTAAAGCTGGAACTCTGCAAAACAGAAATAGCAAAAAGCCTACAACACACATGGAAACTGAACAAATTGATACTCAATGACAGGTGGGTCAGGAGAGAAACAAAGAAGCTAAAAAAAAAAAAAAACTTCCTAGAATTTAATGAAAATGAAGGCACAACATACCCAAATTTATGGGACACAATGAAAGCAGTGCTAAGAGGAAAATTTGTAATACTAAGTACCTTACAGAAGAAATTTGAAGCATCTCATAAAAGTAAATTAAAGAATGACTTGAAAGCCCTAGAAATAAAAGAAGCAGACATATTCTAGAACAGTACACAGCTGGAAATAAGCAAAATCAGGGCAGAAATCAATAAATTAGAAACAAATAAAACAATTCAAGGAATCAATGAAACCAATAGCTGGTTCTTTGAGAAAATCAACAAGATAGACTTATCCTTAGCCAAACTAACTAAAAGGCAGGGAGACATCATCCAAATCAACAACACCAGAAATGAAAACGGGGACATATCAACAAACACTGAGGAAATCCAAACAATTATTAGGTCTTACTTCAAAAGCCTATGAACCACAAAATTTGGAGCAGCCTTTCCAGGCCACAGAGGAGGGCAATGCAGCCAGTCCTGATGAGGCTTGATAAGCTAGGGTCAGATGGAAAGGACAGAGGACCTCCCACATCAGTGGACTTGGAGAGGGTCTTGGGAGGAGATGAGGGAGGGAAGATGGGATTGGGAGGCCAGGAGAAAGGGGGATACAGCATGGATAAAAGTGAATTTAACTGTAATTAATATAAATAGGAAAGTAAAAATATCTAAATGAAATGGACATTTTTTTTTTAATCAATTCCACTTGCCAGAGCTGAATCAAGAACAGGTAAATCAATTAAATAGTCCTATATCCCCTAAGGAAATAGAAGCGGTCATCAAAAGTCAAAGGCACTCATCAAAAAAAAAAAAAAAAAAAAACAAAGCCCACGGCCATGGTATCAGAGCAAGATTATACCAAACCTTCAAAGAAGAGCTAACACCAATACTCTTCAAACTATTCCACAAAATAGAAAGAGAAGTAACATTACCAAACTCATTCTATGAAACCACAATCACCTTGAAACCTAAACCTCACCAAGACCCAAGGAAGAAAGAGAATTTCAGGCTAATCTCTCTTATCAACCTTGATGCAAGATTACTTAATAACGTACTTGCAAACCGAATCTAAGAACATATCAAAGATATCATCCACTATGACCAAGTAGTGGTATTAATTCCAGGTATGCAGAGGTTGTTCAATATATGGAAATCTATCAATGTAATCCACCATGCAAACAAACTGAAGGAAAAGAGCACATGATAATTTCCTTAGATGCTGAAAGGGCATTTGATAAAATCCAACATTCATTTATGTTTAAAATCCTGGAGAGATCACGGAAATAAGCACTTACCTAAACATAGTAAAGGCAATATACAGCAAGCCTATAGCCAACACCAAACTAAACAGAGAAAAACTTAAAGCAATCGCACTGAAATTAGGGTCAAATTAGGCTGTGCACTCTTTCCATACCTCATTATCAGTACTTGAAGTCCTTGTTAGAATGATAAGACAATTAAAGGAGATCAAGTGGATTCAGTTCAGAAAGGAAGAAGTCAAAGTATCACTATTTGCAGATGATATGATAGTATACATGAGTGACCCCAAAAATTCTACCAGGGAAATCTTAAAGCTGATAAACAACTTCAGCCAAGTGGCTGGATACAAAATCAACTCCAAAAAATCAGTAGCCCCCCTGTATACAAAAGACAATGGGCTGATAAAGAAAATAGAGAAACAACACCCTTCACAATAGCCACAAAGGATATACAGCTCTTTGCTGTAATTCTTACCAAGCAAGTCAAGAACTTGTATGAAAAAAACTTTCAGTTTCTGTAGAAAGAAATAGAGGAAGATATCAGAAGATGGAAAGAACTCATGGCTTGGCAGGATTAACATAGGGAAAATGGCCATCTTACCAAAAGCATCTACAGATTGGATCCAATTCCCATCAAATTATCAATATAATTCTTTACAAACCTTGAAAGAAAAATTTTCAACTTCATATGGAATAACAAGAAACCCAGAATCGCTAAATCAATCTTCTATAATAAAAGATCTTCTAGTGGTATCCCCATTCCTGATTTCAAGCTGTACTATAGAGCAATAGTCATAAAAACTGCATGGTATTGGCATAGAAGCAGAATAGTGGATAAATGGAATCGAATAAAAGACCATGAAATAAAGGCACACTATTATGGACACCTGATTTTTGACAAAGATGCAACAAAACAAAACAAACAAATACTCAACAACCACAAAAAAAAAAAAAAAACAATGGAAGAAAAGATAGCATCTTTAACAAATGGTGCTGGTCTAACTGCATGTCTACATGTAGAAAAATGAAAATAGATCCATATTTATCACCCTGCACAAAACTAAAATCCAGGTGGATCAAAAACCTCAATATAAAAACAGACACAATAAACCTGTTAGAAGAAAAAGTGATGAAGACCCTTGAACTCTTTGGCACTGGAGACAACTTCCTAAACATAACATCAACAGCACAGGCCCTAAGATCAAAAATCAATACATGGGACCTCATGAAACTAGAAAGCTTCTGTAAAGCAAAGAACACTGTCATCAGAACAAAACAACTGCCTATAGATTGGGAAAGGATCTTCACCAACCCTATATCTGACAGAGGGCTAATATACAGAATATTTAAAAAATTAAGAAGTTAAACAGCAACAAATCAAAGAACCCAAATAAAAAATGGGGTACAGAGATAAACAGAGAATTTTCTATAGAGGAACATCAAATAGCAGAGAAACAATTAAAGAAATACTCAACATTCTTAGGCATTAGGGAAATGCAAATCAAAACAACCTCGAGATTTTACCTTACACCCATCAGAATGGCTAAGATCAAAAACTCAAGTGACAACACATGCTGTAGAGGTTGTGGAGGAAGGGGAACCCTCCTCCATTGCTGGTGGGAATGTGAACTTGTACAACCACTTTGGAAATCAATCTGGTGCTTTTTCAGAAAATTAGGAATAGTACTACTTCAAAATCCAGCTATATCATTCCTAGGCATATATCCAAAAGATACTCAATTATACAACAATGACATTTGCTCAACTATGTCCATAGAAGCTTTATTTGTAAGAGCCAGTATCTAGAAGCAACTCAGATGTTCCTCATTGAGGAATGGGTACAGAAATTGTTGTACATTTACACAATGGAATACTACTCAGCAATTAAAAGAAAATCATGAAATTTGCAAGTAAATGGTGGGATCTAGAAGAGATCATCCTGAGTGAGGTATCCCAGGAGTAGAAAGACACAGAAGGTATATATTCACTTATAAGTGGATATTAGAAACATAATAAATGGTAATCATACTAAAATCTGTATACCTAAGGAAGATAATCAAGAAGGAGGACCCTGGATAAGATGCTCAATATTCATTCAGAAAAGCAAACTGGATGGGCATTGGAAGAGGGGCAAAAACAGGAAACAGCACAGTGGCCTATTACAGTCAGCCTCTGAAAAGACTCTATTCAGTAGGGTATCAAAACATGCTGAGACTCATAGCCAAACTTCAGGCAGAGTGCAGGGAATCATATGAAAGAAAGAGGAGTTAGTAAGACCTGGAGAGGTCAGGAGCTCCACAAGGAGAGCAACAGAACCAAAAAATCTGGGTACAGGTGTCTTTTGTGAGATTGATATTCCAACCAAAGACCATTCATGGAGATAACTTAGAACCTTGCACAGAAGTAGACCATGGTAGCTCAGTGTCCAAGAGGGTTTCCCAGTAATAGGAACAGGGACTGTCTCTGACATGAACTCAGTGGCTGTCTCTTTGATCACCTACCCTTGAGAGGGGAGTAGCCTTACCAGTCCACAGAGGAAGAAAATGAAACCAGCCCTGATGAGACCTGATAGTCTGGGATCAGATGGAAGGGAAGAAGGACCTCCCCTATCATTGGATAGGGGGAGGGGCTTAGGAGAAAAAGTGGGAGGGAGGGTTGGATTGGCAGCAGATGGGGGAGGGGGTATAGCTGGGATACAAAGTGAATAAATTATATTTAATAAAAATAAAAATAAATAATAATTTCTCAAGCAGAAAATACTGTGCCCAGATGAGTGTGCAGTTTGTTATAGTGGATAATTTTGGAAATATTTTAACAATTAGATGTAATATCTATTAGAACACGGAGACAGAGAATACATTTCCAAATTTATACTATAAATTCAGTATTACCTTAACACCAACAGGAAAAAAAAGACAGCACTAGTAGTAAAAATAATATGGTCTAGTACCTTTGGGAGAACAGATAAAAAATATTTCAATAAGATATCAATGAGCCAGTTCTAGTAATAAAGACTAATTATTTTCCAAAATTAATTGGGATTTGCCCAAGATGTTGCAGGTCTGGAAGTCTGCTTCAACACTTTGAAGATATATAATACAATTCATTATTAATGATTAAAGAGGGGAGGAGGGGGAGAGATACAGGGGGAAACAAAGTGAGTAAAGTGTAATTAATAAAAAATTTAAAAAATTATATTAAAAATAATAAAAAAGAGGAAGAGGAATATGTGATGATTGTAATATATGCAACATAAACAAAATTATGCTTTGATAAAATGAAATGAAACTCATGGTAAAAAAATTCTCAAAATGATCAATAGAAGAGAATTCACTTTAATATATGTATATACATATCAAATATACTTTACAACTAGCATTGTATTTATAGTATGAAACATGAAATTTTTTCTCCATAGTCATGAACAAAGTAGGAATATCCTCTCCTACATCAGCAGTTATCATGTTAACCTCATGTTAAGTATTAGCTTTTATTGTCAACTTTACACAACCAAACTGCCATGAAGGAGAATCTACATGAAGAATTGTGTACAGGAGGTTGATCTAGTCACTTGTTTCCCTGGGATTGTCTTAATTAAGTAAATTGATGTGGAAAAATCCAGTTTTCTTTGAGCAGCACCATTCAATGGACAGGTTGTGTTGAACAGCATAATATTCTAGAAATTGAGCTGAACATAAGCAAACAAGAATCAGCCCACTGGAGAGAGGTAGCCTCTGACACTATTAACACTCTGCTATGATTGCAGACTTGAGCCTAGCATAGTTGTCCTCTGAGAGGCTCCACCCAACAACAGCAGTAGATCAAAGCATATGTTCAGACTCATAGCAAAACAGTGGGTGCAGTTCAGAGAGTCTGTGGAAAAAATAGTTGGGAGCAAAGATAAAAGCACCTGGTATGGACAGGAGCTCTACAAGACCAGCAGAGCTAGCTTAGGTGCAGCGGGGCTGGTGGAAGCTGAAGCACAATGCAAGGACCCTGCATAAACTGTACCTAAGCCCCCCAATACATATCTAATCAATGGGAAGCTTAGTCTTCATGTGCAGCTGTCTGTGACATGGACTCTGTTGTGTGCTTTTCTATCACTTCTTCCTGGCAGGGCTGCCTTGTCAGGCCACTGTAAAAGAGATAGTGCTCAGTCGTAATAGGACTTGATATGCTGGGGAACATTAATGGGGAGCTCTCCTTTTTGTGGAGTAGAGGAGGAGAATGGGGAAAAAAGAGGGAGGGTGGGACCAGACAAGGAGCAGAGGAGGAAGGGACTACAGATTGGGATGTAAAGTGAATAGATAAATTCATATATTAAAATAAAAATAATTAATGAAGGATATTTTATATTTTAGAAAACAAGGCTTAAAACTATAATGATATCAGTTCTTCATACGCTAGTTTAAATTTAAATTCAAACCAGGACAACCTCTCAGTGTACTTTATGACAATGGACACACTGATTTTAGAGTTAACACAGCAATGTTAAAGGTCAGAAATCATTGATCGAATTCTGTAGGGCAAGATCAAAGCAGAAGGCTGGGGCAATGGAATGATTTAGGAGATGTTTGTGACCCCTGGGCATAAGTGCAACTTGCATCATGCTATTTGCTTGTTAGACTAATTCTTTATAACCATGTTTATTTTAAAATAGTATTAGACAGATCTGTAGGTTTTAAAACTACAACGTGGAAAGAAAATAGTGAAATATTTTTCAGGAATTTTATATTCACTGATTAAGTAAATATGCCAGGCATTTGTTATCCGGTTCTTCATTTAAAAGTTTTACTGCTAAAAAGTTAATATCAGAATTAACTGAACATGCTAATATTAATATGTGTGTGTCTTCATATCTCCAAAATTATATATTTTGAGGTTCTCTACTTAATTACTTTATTATCATATATTTGAGTGTTTCGCCTGCATGTATGTATGCATATCATGTACATGCCTGAGGATGCTTGCAAAGATCAAAGGAGGATATCAGCTTCCCTGGAACTGGTGTTGTGAATTGCTGTGTTCTGGGAGTTGAACCCACATCCTTTCCAGAGGCAGGAAATCCTTTTAACCACTGATTCATCTTTCCATCCACAAAATATATTTTAAACAGAGAAGGTACAAAATAATACTTCTAGTGATTTAAGCTCTAATTTTTTGATAAATAAAAAACTGTAATAAACCTTTCAATTCTAATATATATGACACTATCAAAATAGCTTAAATTATGATAAAACATTCTTAGATTTGTAGATTTACGCATTCAAAGTTATTTTCTTTTCCTAGAAGATTTTATTTTCCATAATTATTCTTAAACAGTTATTCTAGGTAGTTTGGTATTCTGTGAGTTTCCATCTTACAGATGACCACATGATGCAGTACATCTCTCTTGCAGTTTCCTGTTACATACATTCCCTCTCTCTCTAACATGTAAATATGAGAATCATGCCTATGCTGTTTTAATGCTTCCAATGCCTTGGAGGTGAGTTAAGTATAAGCACGTGCTTTGCATCTTACTGGCCTTTGCTAAGATGCTGTCTTAGTATATTAGAATCTGTGTACAGTTAACCAAAATGCTTAACAAGTCTGGGTTAAGATTAACTCCATAACAAAACAACAAGCTACAGGTTGGGAAAAGATCTTCATCAACCCTATATCTGACAGAGGGCTAATATCCAGAATATATGAAGAACTCAAGAAGTTAAGCAGCAAGAATCCAAGATGGGGGAGATGAGCACGCATGTTATCTGAGGGACACACGATCTGAAACTCCAAAATGGTTAAGTGGAGGAGCAGCTGAACCCAGAATATCCACATTGAGGCTTCCTGGGTGAGGAAAGCAACCTGGGACAGTTTGGATCCAGATCACCCATGGATGTCTCCAGGACTGAGAACAATGACTAAACCCCCTGCACTTGCCATTGCGTCAAGCACAGCCCCCCCACCCCTCGCTGGGCAGAGGCAGCGGTGGTTGCCTCCATCATGAGCCTCCATGCTCTGTGACTGAGATAGCAGATTCATCAGCAGTAGAACAGGATTCCCAGGTATGGGACTACTCCCAGGACTGTGGTTGCTGTTGCCTGCTGTCCTGGACTCCCAGTGTTGTGCCTGATTTCCAAGACCTCAAAAGACCACCAGGAGGCAAGTCCATTGCAAAACACATGAGGATCTTTTTAATTACAATCAATAGCTCAGTTCATACCCTCACCACCAGAGAGCTGTTGACAGCGGAGAACCCCATGCTCAGGTTAGGTGGTTGATTTAAAGATTCCTGTCCCTCTTAGTCTCCCCAAAGCAGGGGGATTCATGACTGGCTAGCATCTATTGGTTGAAACACAAAAGGGGATGTTACATTTTTAATTGATTGTATATAGGAAGGCCCCAAAACTATTAATGGTCTGGCTTTCCTTGTTTTCCTGTCTGAGGGGAGAGGGGCTGGTTTCCTAGCAACTGTATCTCTAGTAAACAGGAAAGAATGCAGTGAGGCTGGTTCCTTCCCACAGGTGGCTTTACATGTCTCTACTTGTCTGGCCTTTATTCAGGCTTGTGCTGTAAACTTTAAACTAACCTCCCTTCCGTAGCCCCGCCCCCCCAAAAAAACTTAATTTTTAATTCTTTAATCTCTCATCAGGTCTGTGGCAGCTGGGCAGCGGCTAGCCTAAGCATAAGCCTCCATGCTCAGTGACTGAGATGGTAGAGGCTGATGCTCCAAGGATGGGTCTCTCTGCCTGGTGGCCAAACAGTGAGCATCACTGAGCTGAGGGATCTCCTACACTCTCATTTGCCTCTGTGGGACCAAATCTGATAGTATAAAACAAGGAGAAACCCTGTACTTTCTGATTAGGCCTGTGAGCGAGTGAGTATGCCTTCAAGTGAGTGCTTGGCAAGCCCAAGATACAGGGTCCTCCTCACTAGCAGCCGGACATCAGATCCCTCCCACCCACAACCCTACTGAGTGCAACATAGAGATCCTGGGGACAGAGTTCTCAACATTGAAGGCCCTGTTCTGTGGGTCTACCAATGGAGTCCAAGCAAATAATTCCTGGAGCCCAGAAGGATCTGAATACCAGGACAGTATGACATCCTGTAGGCCACTGAGGTATTCAGGGCACGACCAATGTGCATTGTGCCCTCGAACAGGGCCAGTATTCCCTTCTGCACTTAAGCTCCACACTTCCAGGAATTTAAACATTGTAGCATTTTGTCCTTCAAAGCACACTTTCGTGCACACTCCAGAGCTGGTTTCTGGAAGTTTGCACATGAGCCTGCAAACTTCCTCCATAGCTAGAGCTGAAACACCAACTCCACTGTTGAACCAGTGGACCTCTATCATCATCTTCAAAAATACTCTAGACACAAGAGACAGACAGACAGACCCAGTCTGATTTACAGACTCCAGGAATAAACAGCGAAGGTTACAGATAAGCAGGTGGCTAGAGGTCGGCATAAGAACAACTCCAACAAATATCAGAGGATCATTTCTTCAACAACCCACTCCAAAATTCAATGGATATCCTAACTCATATTATCTCAAATCTATGCTTATCCAGTTATTAGAGGGACATAAGGAAGAAACGAACAAAGGCCTCAAAGAAATACAGGCAAATACAGCCAAACAAATAGAGACACATGTAGAGGCACAAGAAGTGGCATATAGAGAGGAAATAAACAACAACAACAACAAAAAATTGAGGCCGTCATGGAAAGACAGAAATCTACATTTAAACAGATGAAGGAAATGGTGTAAGACATGAAAACAGAATTAGAATCAATAAAGCAAACACAAACAGAGAAAACCCTGGAGCTGGAGAACTTAGAGAAAAGATGGGAAACACAAAAGTGAGCATTACCGACATAAAAAAGAGACAGAAGAGAGCATCTCTTGCAAATAGATAAATCTCTCAAAGAAAACGTAAAATTGGAAAAATCCAAACACAAAGTATCCAAGAAATCAAGGATGCCATGGAAAGATGAAATCTAAAAATAACAGAAGTAGATGAGAGAGAGAGAGAGAGAGAAAAAAAAAAGATCCCAGGCTCCAATTTAAACAATATCTACACAGTGACCCAGCACGATAGATACAAAAAGGAAAACTCCAATCTAACTAAATGAACTAAACCCAAGTAAACCCAAGATATAGATAAGTTCACAACAAAAAAATTAAAAGAAAACAAGCATTGAAACACAATAACGTCAACTCCACAATAAAAGGGACTAGCATTCATTGGTCACTATTATCTATCAACATCAACAGACTCAAATCTCCAATAAAAAGACACAGACTAACAGAATGGTTGTGGAAACAGGATCCAACATTCTGCTGCATCCAATAAACACACCTCTGCAACAAAGATAAAAACTATCTTTTTATCTTTGTAATGGGCAGGAAAAAAGTTTTAGGAGCAAACGGACCCAGAAAAAAAGCTGGGGAAGCTATCTTAATATCTTATAAGATAGAGTTTCAAACAAAATTAATCAAAAAAGATGAGGAGGGATACTTCATTCTCATCAAAGGAAATATCCACCATGAGGACATCACAATCCTGAGTATCAATGCCTCAAAAAAAAAAGAGCACCTGTATTAGTAAATGAAAGATTATTAAAGATTAAATCACACTTGGATCCCAACCCCTTAAAAGTAGGAGACTTCAACCCTCCACTCTCACCAAGGGACAGATCATCTAGACTGAAGCTAAATAAGGAAATGATGACACTTAACAGAGGTCCTAAATAAAATGAACGTAATAGATGTCTACAGAACTTTGCATCCAAACTCAAAAGAAGATACTTTAGTTTCAGCACCTCACGGAACCTTCTCAAAAACTGAGCATGTAGTCAGGCACAAAGCAAGCCTCAACAGATACAAGATATTGAAATAATCTCTTATAACCTAGCAGACAACCATGGCTTAAATTTAGACCTCAACAACAACAGAAATAGCAAAAAGCTTACATACAGATGAAAACTAAACAACTCTACTCTCAATGACAGCTTGGTCAGAGAAGAAATGAAGAAAGAAATTAGAGACTTCCTAAAATTCAATGAAAATGAAGGCACAACATACTCAAACTTATTGGACCCAATGAAAGCAGGGCTAAGAGAAAAGTTCATAGCACTAAGTGCCTTCAAGAAAGAAATTTGAGATATCACATACAAGCAATTTAGTGGCATACCTTAAAGCCCTAGGGGTAAAAAAAGAAGCAGACACACCAAAGAGGAGTAAACAATTGGAAATAATCAAACTCAGAGCAGAAATTAATGACTTAGAAACAAAGAAAACAATTCAAAGAATCAATGAGACCAAGAGCTGATTCTTTGAGAAAATCAACAAGATAGACAAACTCTTAGCCAAACTAATTAAAAGGTAGAGAGAAACTATCCAAATCACCAAAATAAGAAATGAAAAGGGGCACATAAGGACAGACATTGAGGAAATCCAAACAATCATTAAATCTTACTACAAAAGCCTATATGCCACAAAATTTAAAAATCTAAATTAAATGGACAATTTTCTTGTTAGATTCCATTTACCAAATTTAAATCAATATCAGTTAAATAGGTTATATAGTCCTATATCTCCCAGAAATAGAAGCAGTCATCAAAATTCTCCCTTCCAAATAAAGCCCATTACAATATTGTTTCAGAGCAGAACTACCAGACCTACCAAACTCTTCAAAATATTAAAAAAAAAAAGAAACAGAAGGAACATTGCCAAACTCATTCTATGAAGCCACAATTACCTTGATACCTAAACCACACAAAGACCCAACAATAAAAGAGAACTTCAGACCTATATCTCTTATGAACATCGGTGCAAAAATATTCAATAACATATTTGCAAACCAAATCTAAGAATCCATAACAGATGTCATCCACCATGACCAAGTAGGATTCATCCCAGGCCTGCAGGATCATACAATATATGGAAATCCATCAGTGCAATCCACCATATAAACAAACTGAAGGAGAAAAACCACATAATCATCTCCTTAGATGCCAAAAAAAACACTTGACAAAATCCAACACCTGTTCATGTTTAAAGTCTTGGAGAGATCAGGGATACAAGGCACATACCTAAACATAGTAAAGGCAATATACAGCAAGCCTATAGCCGACATCAAGCTAAACAAAGAGAAACTTGAATTAATCTTACTGAAATTTGCTACAAGGCAAGGCTGCCCACTCTCTCTGTATCTCTTCAACATAGGACTTGAATTCCTAGCTACAGCAACAAGACAACTAAAGGAGATCAAGAGGATACAAATCGGAAAGGAAGATGTCAAAGTCTCACTATTTGTAGATGATATGATAGTATACCTGAGTGACCCCAAAAATTCAACCAGAGAACTCTTTCAAGTGATCAAACCTTCAGCAAAGTGCTTGGATACAAAATTAAGTCAAAAAATTAGTAGCCCTTCCGTATAAGAAAAACAAAGGACTGAGAAAGAAATCAGGGAAACTACAACCTTCATAACAGCCAAAAATAACATAAAGTAACATGGTGTGACTCTAATCAAGCATGTGAAAGACCTGTTTAAAAAAAAACAAAAAACAAAATCAAAAACAACAACAAAAAATTTCAAGGCTGTGAAGAAAGAAATTGAAGAAGATATCAGAAGATGGAAAGATCTCCCATGTTAATGGAATAATAGCATTAACATAGTAAAAATAGTCATCGTGTCAAAAGCATTATACAGATTCATCCAATTCCCATCAAAATACCAAAACAATTCTTTACAGAACTTGAAAGAACCATACTCAATTTCATATGGAAAAACAACAACAAAAAAAAACCCCTCAGAATTGCTAAAACAATATTGTACAACAACAGATCATATGATATATCTCCATTTCTGTTTTCAAGCCGTACTACAGAGCAATGGTAATAAAAACTGCATGGTACTGGCATAGAATCAAAATGGTGGTTCAATGTATTAGAATAGAAAGCCCATAAATAAACCCAAACATCAATGGATACTTGTTTTTGACAAAGAAGCCAAAACTATACAATGGAAAAAAGACAGCATATTCAACAAATGGTGCTGGTCTACATGTAGAAAAATGCAAATAGATGTGCATTTATCACCCGGTACAAACTAAAGTCCAAGTGGATCAAAGACCTCAACTAAAACCAGAGACACTAAACCTGTTAGAAGAAAAAGTAGGGAAGAGCCTTGAAGTCATTGGCACAGAAGACAACTTCCTGAACATAACACCAACAGCACAGGCTTAAAGATCATCAATCAATAAATGGGACCTCATGAAACTGAAAATCTTCTATAAAGCAAAGGACACTGTCATCAAAACCAACACCAGCTTAAAGATGGAGAAAGGATCTTCACCAATCTTTTATCTCACAGAGGGAGAAATTAAAAAAGCAACAAAATAAAGTAATCCAATGAAAAAAATGATGTACAGAGCTAAACAGGGAGTTATCGATAGAGGAATATGTAATGACAGAGAAAACTTAAAGATATACTCAACTTCATTAGTCATTAGAAATGCAAATTAAAACAACCCTGGGATTTCACCTTATACCCATCACAATGGCTAAGAACAAAAACTCAAGTGACAGTTAATCCTGGAGAGGATAGGTAGAAAGGGGAACCCTCCTCCATTGCTGGTGGAAATGTGACCTTATAAAACCACTTTGGAAATCAATCAGGCAGTTTCTCAGACAATTAGAAAAGCAGTTCCACAAGATCCAGCTATAGCACTCCCAAGCATGTATCCAAAATATGCTCAAGTATACAACAAGGACATTATGACATTTGCTTAACTGTGTTCCTATAGCTTTATTTGCAGTAGCCATTATCTGGAAACAATTCAGATGTCCCTTAATGGAGAAATGGATACAGAAATTGTGGTACATTTACTCAGGATTAAAAACAAGGAAATCATGAAATTTGTAGGCAAATGGTGGGAACTAGAAAAGATCATCCTGAGTGAGGTATCAAAGAAGCAAAAAGATACACATGGTATATACACTCTTATTAGTGGATATTAGACATATAATATAGGATAAATATTAAAAATCTCTACACCTAAAGAAGCTAGGGAAGAAGGAATACCTGGGTAAGATGATCAAGCCTCACTCAGAAAGGCAAATGGGACAGACACCAGAAGAGGGAGAAAACACGCAACAGGAGAAAAGCATACCACAAGGGACCTATAAAAGACTCTACCCAGCAAAGTATCAAAGCAGATGCTGAGATTCATAGCCAAATTTTAGGCAGAGTACAAAGAATCTTTTGAAAGAAGGGGGAGATAGAAATACCTTAGGGACAAGAACTCGACAAGGAGAGCAACAGAACCAAAAATTCTGGACACAGGAGTGTTTTCTGAGACTGATACTCTAACCAAGGACCATGCATAGAGATAACCTAGAACCCCTGCACAGTTGTTGCCCATGGCAGCTGAGTGTCCAACTGGGTTTCTTAATAATGGGAACAGGGACTGTCTCTGACATGAACACATGGCTATCTCTTTGATTCCCCTCCTCCTGAGGGGGAAACAACCTTACCAGGCCACAGAGGATGACAATGCAGCCAGTCCTGATGAGACCTGATAGGCTAGGGTCAGTTGGAAGGGGAGGAGGACCTTCCCTATCATTGAACTGGGGGAGAAGCATGGGAGAAGAAGAAGGTAGGAATGGGAGGGGACAAGGAGGAGGCTACAGCTGGGATACAAAATGAATAAACTGTAATAAATAAAATTAAAAGAAATATTAATTCCATAATACCTGTGCACAGAATAGACAGGCTGAAATAATTCAATTCTGACAAAATGATGGCTGTAAATATTAATATGCTGACATCCTAAAATGTTTATTAAAGGAATGTTGAAATTGTGCTTTTATAAAACTGCTTTACGTTCAATGCGTATCCCATTTGTCTTTCTCAATGAGGATTGATCATCATACCCCGTGTCCGCTTTCTTGATTATCTTCTTTAGGTGTATAGATTTCATTATGTTTATCATATATTTTAGGTCTATATAAGCGAGTATATTCCATGTTTGTCTTTCTCCTTCTTGGATACTTCACTCAGAATGATCTTTTCTAGATCCCACCATTTGCCTGCAAATTTCATGATTTCCTCTTTTTTGATTGCTGAGTAGTATTCCATTGTGTAAAAATACCACAATTTCTGTACCCATTCCTCCATTGATGGACATCTGGGTTGTTTTCAGGTTCTGGCTATTACAAATAAAGGTGCTACAAACATGGTTGAGCAAATGTCCTTATTGTGTACTTGAGCAAATTTTGGGTATATGCCTAGCAGTGGTATAGCTGGGTCTTGAGGAAGCACTATTCCTAGTTGTCTGAGAAAGTGCCAGATTGACTTCCAAAGTGGTTGTACCGCAGAAAGCATCTGAAAGACTCTACCTAGCAGTGTTCCAAAGTAGATACTAAGACTCATAACCAACCCCTCGGCAGAGTGCAGGGAATCATATGAAAGAAGGGGAGTTTGATGTGGAAAGGATAGGAGCTCCACAAGGACCAAACATATTTGGGCACAGGGTCTTTTCTGAGATGGACACTCAACCAAAGACCATGAGAGGATAAAACCTAGAACCTCTGCTTGGATGTGACCCGTGATAGCTCAGTAATCAATTGGTTTCCCATAGTAAGGGGAGCAAGGACTATTTCTAACAGGAACTCAATGACTGGCTCTTTGACCTCCCCACCTCCCAAGGGAGGAGCAGTACTGTTAGGCCACAGAGGAGGACTTTGCAGCCAGTCCTGAAAATACCTGACAAAACGGAGTCATATAAAAGGGGAGGAGGTCCTCCCCTATCATTGGACTTGAAAAGGGGCAGGGAGGAGATGAGGGAGGGAGGGTGGGATTGGGGAGGGAATGAGGGATACAGCTGGGATACAGAATTAACAAAATGTACCTAATGAGAAAAATTAAATTAAAAAAAATAAATAAAACTGCTTTACATGCAGGCGAGTAGTTGTAAGTACACATATTTGAATAAACAGCAGGGAAAGTAAGTGATCTTTTTGTTAAATATGTTAGTGCTCAAATTATTTTGCATGTTAACTTATGTAGTGATATAGTTAAAACTGTATTAACTTCAAGTCTTAGTTACCTACAGTAACTAAACTACAGGTTAAAATTTGGCTTGTTAAATATATATGTATTTATGTGTCAGGTATTGTTTTTCCATTATAAAGAAAATTTTCAATTTTCAATTAATATTCTGAATTAAAATTGTAAGTATGGGATATGGAGGGAGGTCTCAGAAGTTGAAGGCATCTACTGCTTTTGCAAAGGAGCAGAGTCAGTTCCCACCACACATCTGGTGGTTCATGGTTGTCTGGAACTCAGCTCCAGGGTATCAAGATTCCTTTTCTATCTCTATTGGCACTTATACTCACAATCATGTTTCCACACTCAGAAACACACATATTCTTACAATTAAAACATGAACTAAAACATATATTAAAAATTACTTTGACCCAACAATTTGTTGCATACAAGAAACACACCTAAGTCACAAAGATAGATAATATCTGAGAGTAAAGGGCTGGAAGACAGTTTTCCAAGCAAATGGACCCAAGGAGCAAGGAGAATTAGCCATTCTAATGTCTAATAAAATAGACTTTCAATGAAATTTAGTCAAAAGATATAGAGAAGGACATTTTATACTCATCAAGGGAAAAATCCAGCAGAAAGATATCACAATCCTGAATGTCTATGCCCAAAAGACAAGAGTACACACATTTGTTAAAGAAATGTTGATAAAACTTAAACCACACATAGATCCCCACACATTAATAGTGGGAGACTTAAACACCTCACTCTCAACAAAGGACAAGTCAACAAAACGGAAATTAAACGAAGAAACAATAACTCTGACAGAGGTCATGAATCAAATGGATCTCACAGACAACTACAGAATCTTTAAGCCAAACACAAAAGAATTTACCTTCTTCTCAGCACCTCATGGAACCTTCTCCAAAGTAAACCATATAGTTGGTCACAAAGCAAGACTCAAAAAATATGAGAATATTTAAATAATCCCTTGTATCCTGTCTGATCACTAAAGCTGGACCTCAATGACAAAAATAGCAAAAAGACTACACACACATGGAAACTGAACAACTTGCTACTAAATGACAGCTGGGTCAGAGAAAAAAATTAAGAAAGAAATTAAATTCTTCCTAGAATTCAATGAAATGAAGGTACAACATAGCCAAACTTATGGGACACAATGAAAGCAGTATTAAGAGGAAAGTTCCTAGCACTAATTGCCTTCAAGAAGAAATTCAAAACATCTCATTCAAGCAATTTAATGGTTCACCTAAAAGCCCTAGAAAAAAAAGAAGCAGACATCAAAGAGGAGTATAGAGCTGGAAATAATCAAACTCAGGGCTGAAACCAATAAATTAGAAATAAATAAAACAATTCAAAGAATCAATGAAACCAAGAGCTGGTTCTTTGAGAAAATCAACAAGATAGACAACCCTTGGCCAAACTAACTAAAAGACAGAGAGAAACTATCCAAATCAACAAAAACTGAAATGAAAAGGGATACATAAGGACAGACACTGAAGAAATCCAAACAATGATTAGGTCTTACTTAAAAAGCATATATACCACAAAATTTGAAAATCTAAATGAAATGGACAATTTTCTTGACCGATTCCACATGCCGAAGCTAAATCAAGACCACGTAAATCAATTAAATAGTCCTATGTCCCCTAAGGAAATAGAAGCTATCATCAAAAGTCTCCCATGCAAAAAAAGCCCAGAGCCAGATGGTTTCAGTGCAGAATTCTACCAGATCTTCAAAGAAGAGCTAACACCAATATTCTTCAAACTATTTCACAAAATAGAAAAATAATGAACACTACCAAACTCATTCTATAAAGCCACAGTCACCTTGGTACCTAAAGCTCACAAAGACCCAACAAAGAAAGAGAATTTCAGGCCAATCTCCCTTATGAACATTGATGCAAAAATACTCAACAAAATACTTGCAAACCGAATCCAAGAACACATCAAAGATATTATCCACTATGACCAAGTAGTCTTCATCCCAGGTATGCAGGGGTGGTTCAATATATGGAAATCCATCAATGCGATCCACCATATTAACAAACTGAAAGAAAAAAAAAAACACATGATAATCTCCCTAGATGCTGAAAAAGCATTTGAAAATATCCAACATCCATTCATGTTTAAAGTATTGGAGAGATCAGGGATACAAGGCACATATCTAAACATAGTAAAGGCGATATACAGCAAGCCTATAGCCAACATCAAACTAAACAGAGAGAAACTTAAAGCAATCCCACTGAAATCAGGGACAAGACAAAGCTACCCACTCTCTCCATATCTCTTCAACATAGTGCTGGAAGTCCTTGCTAGAGCAATTAGACAATTAAATGAAATTAAATCAGAAAGAAAGAAGTCAAAGTATCACTATTTGCAGATGATAAGATAGTATACCTGAGAGACCCCAAAAAACTCCTACAGGTGATAAACACCTTCAGCAAAGTGGGAGGATACAAAATTAACTCAAAAAAAAAAATCAGTAGCCCTCCTGTATACAAAAGACAAAAGGGCCAAGAAAGAAATTAGGAAAACAACACCATTCACAATAACCACAAAGGACATAAAGTACCTTGGTGTGAACCTAACCAACCAAGTCAAAGACTTGTATGAAAAAATTTCCAGTCTCTGAAGAAAGAATTAGAAGAAGATATCAGAAGATGGAAAGATCTCCCATGCTTATGGCTTGGCAGGATTAATATAGTAAAAACAGCCATCTTACCAAAAGCAATCTACAGATTTAATGCAATTCCCATCAAATTACCAACACAATTCTTTACAGAACTTGAAAGAAAAATTCTCAACTTCATATGGAACAACAAGAAATCCAGAATTGCTAAAAGAATTCTCTATATAAAAGATCTTCTGGAGGTATCTCCATCCCTGATTTCAAGCTGTGTAACAGAGAAACAATACTAAAAACTGCATGGTACTGCCATAGAA
Source organism: Psammomys obesus (assembly GCF_907164565.1). Taxonomy (NCBI): domain Eukaryota; kingdom Metazoa; phylum Chordata; class Mammalia; order Rodentia; family Muridae; genus Psammomys; species Psammomys obesus. The sequence goes on along the minus strand of NW_026585797.1, from coordinate 4,681,301 downwards.
ACAGACTGGAATAGAATAGAAGACCCTGAAATAAATCTACACACTTATGGACACCTGATTTTTGACAAAGATGCCAAAACCATTTAATGGAAAAAAGACAGCATCTTCTACAAATGGTGCTGGTCTAACTGGATGTCTACATGTAGAAAAATGCAAATAGATCCATATTTATCACCATGCACAAAACTAAAGTCAAAGTGGATCAAAGACCTCAACATAAAACCAGGCACATTAAACCACTTAGACGAATAAGTGGGAAAGAACCTTGAACTCATTGGCACAGGAGACAACTTGCTGAACAGAACACCAACAGCACAGGTTTGAAGAGCAGCAATCAATAAATGGGACCTCATGAAACTGAAAAGCTTCTGTAAAGCAAAGGACACTGTAGTCATAACAAAACAACTATTTACAAATTGGGAAACAATCTTATCCAACCCTATATCTGACAGAAGACTAATGTCCAGTACATATAAAGAAACTGAAGAAGTTAAGCAGGAAAAAATCAAGTAATCAAATGAAAAAATGTGGTACAGTGCTTAAAAGAAAATTCTCAATAGAGGAATATCGAATGGCAGAGAAACAAAGAAATGCTCATCATCATTAGTCATCAGGGAAATGCAAATCAAAATGACCCTGAGATTTCACCTTACACCCATCAGAATAGCTAAGATCAAAAACTGAAGTAACAACAATTGCTGGAGAGGTTATGGAGAAGGGGGAACCCTCTGCCACTGCCTGTGGGAATATAAACTTGTACAACCACTCTGGAAATCAATCGAGCACTTTCTCAGACATCTAGGAATAGCACTTCCTCAAGATCCAGCTCCTAGGTATTTATCCAAAAGATGCTCAAGTACACAATAAGGACATTTGCTCAACCATGTTTGTAGCAGCTTTATTTATTGTAGCCAGAACCTGTAGCCAGAAACAACCCAGATGCCCCTCAACTCAAGCATGGATATAGAAATTGTGGTACATCTACACAATGGAGTATTACTCAGCAATAAAAAACAAGGAAATCATGAGATTTGCAGGTAAATGATGAGAACTGCCAAAGATCATCGTGAGTGAGCTATCCCAGAAGCAGAAAGACACACATGGTATATACTCACTCATATAGACACGTAATATAGGATAAACCTACTAAAATCTGTACCCCTAAAGAAACTAATCAAGAGGGAGGACACTTGTTAAAATTCTCAATCCCTATCCAGAAAGGCAAAGAGGCTGGACATCAGAAGAAGGAGAAAAGAGGGAACAAGTCAGGAGCCTGACACAGAGGACCTCTGAAAGGCTCTGTCCTGTCGACTGTCAAAGAAGATGCTGAGACTTATGGGCAACCTTTGGGCAGAGTCCATGGAATCTTATGAAAGTAGTGGGAAACAGTAAGATCTGGAGAGGACAGGCACTCCACAAGGAGAGCAACAGAACCAAAAATCTGAGCACAGGTATCTTTCCTGAGACTGATATTCCTACCAAGTACCATGCATGGAGATAACCTAGAACCCCTGCACAGATGTAGACCATGGCAGTGCAGTGTCCAAGTGGTTTCCATAGTAATGGGAACAGGGACTGTCTCTGACATGAACTGATTGGTCTGCTCTTTGATCACCTCCCCCTGAGGGCGGAGCAGTCTTACCAGGCCACAGAAGAAAACAGTTCAGCCACTCCTGATGAAACCTAATAGACTAAGATCAGAAGGAAGTAAAAGAAGTCCTTCCCTATCAGTGGACTTGGGGAGGGCCATGTGTGCAGAGAGGGAAGAAAGGGAGAGATTGGGAGGGGTGTTGGGAGGGAGCTACAGTGGTGATACAAAGTGAATAAAGTGTAATTAATAAACTATTAAAAATGAAAAAATAAAATAAAATTGGATTAACCCTTTAAAAACAAAGAATTACTTTGAAATGTGTGGTCTCAACCACCCTTTTGAGAACTGATGGTGTCGAGGAAAAACTACCCAAAGCAAACATGAAAAATTTTTCTTTTGTGTGATGCTGTGGTTTTATTGCAAATATAAAAATTTAGGTACATACAAACAAACAAAAAAGAATTACTTATTATGCTTATTAATACAGATTTTTGATACTTCTTCCAATTCTTTCAGTTTTGAAGAAAACTACATTTTATGTAATATTTGACCCATATACTCATAATTTGTTGTATCTATTTCTTCATAAAACTCTATATTTTAATTAGTATTAATTAAAAATACATTTCTTTCTTTCTTTCTTTCTTTATTTATTTATGTGTGTATATTGAGGGAGAGAGAGACATGGAGAACAGGTCAGAATTTTCAGAATCTTTTGTTTCCTCTCACCATATGGGCTCTGGAGATATTTCTTTTTTTAGGTTTGGTAGCCTAAGGCATTACTTTCTGTGTCTTCACCCAGGTTAAAGCTGATTTTATTTTCATTGTAACCTTTGCATGTACTTCCCACTCAATTGGCATTCAAATAAACTTGAGTCGTTCTGATATTTTTATGGTAATGTAAACTCAAATTCTTGGAAGTGTAAGACATAATAATAATGTTATACACCAGAAGTGTGCTCAGTACATCAATTTTCATAAATGATCTAATTTTGCTTATGGATGGATTAAGTCTCCAGGAATTTCCATACCAGGTTCAAATGACTTATGCAGCCCCAAATTTCAGTATAATTAATTTACATTGAGAGATGCCTAATGACTGTAAAATGTATTACTGTGTCTACTGTAAATGATGCAGGACACTTTGCCATGTCTTATGGAGACATAAAGCACATGAAGAAAATCTGTCTCCCTTCTCATTATCAAGATTACCAATGATCCTTTTGAATAATTGATTTTTGCCTTATGGACACTGTGAGTGCTGTAAATAATTCACAGATCTCCTTTGGACGGCTGCTATGGTGCTCAGAGCAAAGCTTCATCACAGCCCCTGTTCCACAGGATTTCATATTATTTATTTTTCAAGTTACTTATCTTGATTCTTCACATTTTTCTGCCTATTTTTGTTCTTTCCACAAACATTCTCAATTTTCAATTAAATGTAATTTTTTATGTGTTCATTTATTTCAAATATGTAAAAAAAATGTGGGATAATATTTTAGAATAAATGTCTTTAGAATTTTTAGCTTAGAGGAATAATCAAGGATGGTTCTAGATCCCTCAGCATGACAGGAGACTGACTTAGTGAAGTAATTCATGGTCCTATTTGTTATTTGTTAATCACACTGAGTACTGATACAGTTATATCTGCAGCACATGTGTTTGGTTCTGAAATTTTCCCCTGATAATATCTGAATTCACTCACTATAGTGCTGTATTTTTGAAGTACCTAAGCAGTTTTCTTGTACTCAGTTTTGACACAGTTCCCTCATCAGTATTCTAAAACATAGGTCAGTCATTCTCCTTGATGTAGACCCACATATATAAATGAGCTATTAATCACCTTACATATCTGTTTATATTTTCTACAAAATAGCTGAGCTGCTACCTGCCTACCCTGCTTTTTTCCTAATCTTAAATGCTTAATATTTCAATTATTTTTAAAGATGAAATTTCCAAAAATATGGAAACATTACAAACAAAAAGAAAAAATGCCTACTTTTCACAAGAAAATAAAAACACTAAAGGGAGGCTCCTCTGCCTAATTAACCTTACCTGACTTTTTTTTTCTCTTTTGAAGCTTATTTTTATTCCTTTATGATACCTTCATTTTTTATCTGAGCTACTAAGTTTTGCAGATGATGAAAACGATGAAGATATTCCTCATTAGTATTCTCTGTGCCTTCTCATTTAATTGAGAAGGTAGAATCAGTTAATTGATTGAGTATAGTGAATGGTAATATGTCAGAGATGAATTGTGTCTTTCTTTTGAAATACTGTGTTCGATAGTAGCACTATATTCTTTTAAAGGGTGTCCAGTTTAATTTTTATATGTTGAATGGTTATACATATTAAAACCATTTGGTAACTTAAACACTATACCTCCTGCTGGTTGAAATAAAAGACAATTTTTATGAGTAATATATTTTGTGCATTATTTTGTTTGTAATTTTCTTATAAGATTTGTTCTTAGTTATAAGAATAAACAATAGACAAGTGGCAAGATAGCCATAGTTTAAAAATAATATTTTATTTATGAAACAATATCATCACTTGTCACAGAATCTTAGTTTAAATAAATAAAAACTGTGTCTAAATTAATTAGGAGCAAAATTGGAGTTAATATAGTCTGTGACTATTTGTGAACATTATATACTGGAGGAAATAGATTTATCATAAATAAATATCCCCTATTTAATATGATCGAGAACTGTTTATAAATTGAGATTTAAGTATGAACAAGTTAAAGATCAGCTGCCGAATGTGGCAATAAATAAAAATAATGAAATACTTGGATAAAAAGATTAGTTAAATGTTTTGAAAATTAACAAGTTAAATACTAATGAATACAGTAAAAAATAAATATTATTTAATTTAAACTAAGGACTTTAGCCACAGACCTTTGAAATTACTATAGAATGTAGAAGTATGGATATATGTACAGAATGTAGATATATATAATATATTCTACAGTAAGTAGAAAACATAATATAATACATAATGTATAGAGTATAATATATAAAATACCATATATAATGTGTAATATAATAAATATGTAATACAATATGTAGCATATAATATATAAAATATAATGGATAATATATATTATACATGCTTCTACATAAAAATATATATGAAATCATATCTTTTTACAACTATGTTCTACAGTTGTTTTGTTTCTTAAAATGGAGAGTTACCCATTTTTTAAGCTAGACAAAGGAATTCTACAAAGTTTATCAACTGTTGCAGAAAACTAAAAGATAGAACAAAACCTGCAAAAATCTATTTCCTAGTTGTCATTAGATATGACACAGCAATAGGTACATCTCAGGCTATATTTTTACTCTAAACATTAGTACTGAGAGTAACAATAGATTGGTAGTTAAACATTCACTTCTCGTGTTTATGGACAAATATATTTCACTATGAAATTTCCAAAATATAACAGTTCTATGCCATGTGCTTTTTTTCCTTCTCTCTGTTTCTATGAGTGTATGTGTTGAACATCTCTTTCTGTGCACATGTATGTGGGAAGGTACGTACGTTTTGTGAGCATGCAGCAGCTAGAGGTTAAAGTTAGATGTCTTTATCTGTTATTCTAAATGTTATTTTAATGGCAGGGTCTCTCACTGAACCTAGAAATTACTGGTTCATTAAGACTGGTTGTTCAGCAAGCCCCAGTGATGCTTCTGTCTCTAAACACCTGGAATTGGTCTTCTAAGTTCATTTGGCTGCTGGGAATCTAAACTCTGGTCCTCATACTTACACAATAAGCATTCTACACACTAAGAAATCTCACAAATCTTCATATATTTTATGATCATGTTTGGAATGAGTTTATCACAGAAAGAACTAAAGAAATCTTATCATGTAATACATTTTAAGTCTCCACCATAGAGCATTAGAAGTTTTGATATATTTATATATGCTGAAATCATGGCAAGATTCTTCAGAAACTCTGCATGGCTTCTTTTTAGCTCTTTGCATTTCTGAGGTTCAGCTCCTTAGTAGAGAAATCATTTTTACTAATCAGTGCAATTAGATATAAGAAATTAGATTCTAAGGCAAGTGGAGAAGATTTTAGTTATTCCTGAGGAAATAGCAGAGCCCTAGAAATATTTACTTCTTATTTTGTAGTTAACTGGGGCATGTGGATTTACTCTAATAGTATTGGAAAAAATATGAATGTTTACAGAAAAATACACTTTAGATTTGAAAGCCACGTGGAGAAAAAGGAGAAATAGTATGAGAAGTACCACTTGGCGAGTGTCAGCCATCCTGTTAGTTAAAATATAACACACTCAAAGTCACTTCTATCATGGAATGATATAAGCATACAATTTATTCCAGGTTCAGCTTTGTAGAGACTAATCGATATCAAGTCATTAACGAAAATAAGGCTGATTTTTTAATTCTAAATTTACATCCTTAAATTCTCATAGTCTATTTGTTATTTAATATTTTCATACTATGCTCAGATATTAATACAACACTCCAGTTTGTTGCCATAATGACTCTCCTTGAACAAAATGAATCACTTATTAGAGTTTAATAGATTCTTTCTTTACTAGTAAACTCAGATTGGTATAATATCACCCCCATCCCCACCAATGAAGGGACTTTGGACCTGGTTTCTGGATATAAGTTGTTTAAAATTCTCATCAACACAGCTATTTGCTTGAGCATACACTTCCCACATTGGCATGTGATAGACACTTGACAGTTTCTATTTCCATATGTCAGATATGAAAGCAACTTTATATCTTAGCTTCTGTATTTCCACTTTTTTCTTTTTTTTAATTTTTTTACTATTAATTACACTTTATTCATTTTATATTCCCCCATAAGCCCCTCCCTCCTCCCCTCCCAGATTCACCTGCCCTCCCCCTTCCTCATGCATGCCCCTCTCCAAGTCCACTGATAGGAGAGATCCTCTTCTCCTTCCTTCTGATCTTAGTCTATCAGATCACCTCAGGAGTGGCTGCATTGTCATCTTCTGTGGCCTAGTAAGGCTGCTCCCCCATCAAGGGGAGGTGATCAAAGAACATGCCAATCAGATTATGTCAGAGGCAGTCTCTCTTCCCTTTACTATGTAACCCACTTGGACACTAAACTGCCATGGGCTACATCTATGCAGGGATTATAGGTTATCTCCATGAATAGTCCTTGGTTGGAGTATGAGTCTCTGGGAAGTTCCCTGTGTTCAAGTTTTCTGCTTCTGTTGCTCTCCTTGTGTGGTTCCCGTCCTCTCCAGTTCTTACTGTTTCTCACTTCTTACATAAGATTCCATGCACTCTGCCCAACAGTTGGCCATAAGTCTCAGCTTCTGCTTTGATTGTCTGCAGGGCAGAGGCTTTCAGAGGCCCTCTGTGGCAGGTTCCTAGGTTGTTTCCTGTTTTCTTCATCTTCTGATGTCCATCCTCTTTGCCTTTCAGGATGGGGACTGAACATTTTAGTCAGGGTCCTCTCTCTTGCTTAGTTTCTTTAGTTGTACAGTTTTTAGTAGGTATACTATGTTATGTCTATATGAATGAGTATATACTGTGTGTGTGTTTCTGGCCAAGATGAAAAACTCAAGTGACAACACATACTGGAGAGGTTGTGGAGAAAGGGGAACCCTCCTTCACTTCTGATGGGAATGTAAACTTGTACAACCACTCTGGAAAGCAATCTGGCACTTTCTCAGACAACTAGGAATAGCGCTTCCTCAAGACCCAGCCATACCACTCCTATGCATATATCAAAAAGGGGCTCAAGTACACAGTAAGGACATTTGCTCAACCATGTTTGTAGCAGCTTTATTTGTAATAGCCAGAAGCTGGAATCAGCTCAGATGCCCCTCAACTGAAGAATGGATGCAGAAATTGTGGTACATCTACACAATGGAGTATTACTTAGCAATGGAAAATAAGGAAGTCATGAAATTTGTAGGTAAATGGTGGGACCTAGAAAGGATCATCCTGAGTGAGCTGTCTCAGAAGCAGAAAGACACACACTGTATTCCCACTTTTACTTGAAAGATATATCATAAAATGTCAGAGAGATATCCCAGAACAATATGGACAAAACATGGTATAATTAAATATCTAAGAGTTCCTTTGTAACTAACAGATAATTAACATATTATGTTTGAAGATCAGTTTTATTTAGCATTTTTGGGAATGCACAAATTTTTATGAGTAAGTAAGGTTTTAGGTAAAATAAACACAAATCTAAAAAGTCCATTTCAAAAATATTAATTTGGCTTAACCATATTTGCCCACCATAAAACATGTTTTGCTATTTTGAGTTTTATAGAAGTGGAAACTCATGTTAAACTTTGCTGTCATCCAGTGAAAAGGTTATTTTCTGATGTGTAGAAGAATTTTAGAGCAAGAGAAATACTTCTGACCTCTGTGATAGAAAACTTAGAACTCATGCTGGTTAATCACTTTTTCTCAGTCCTAACTTGCTGTCTTTATTACAGATCTTAAATCTTTGTTTATACTTTTGGAAGTTAGTCACCTGTCTGGAGTTTTTCTCTTTACAAAATTGTGATGTTACTTTTCTTGTGGCTTTATTGACTGGGCATTGAGGAAGTTTATACATCCTCTCTTCTCTTTCTGACAATCATCGATCTGAGAAGCACAAGATGATGCAGTCCTCTGTTTCAGCTTGATCGTTCACACAGGCAATTTCTGTAATCTTGGACTTCGGGCTCTCTGTACTATTGATTGTTTCCAAATGACTGCTGGGTAGGAGTTGCAATGTGGGTCAATGCAGAACTATTTCCTAGACTTAATTTAACAGTGTTGTCCTGAGTTCAGCAATTGAAAGTCATCCCTGACTGTGTATGTATGGGGGAGTGGTGGTTTATAAATGACTACTTTGATCTGCAAAAAAGAATAACTTTCTGAGAAAGTTGTTAGATAAAGTTCACCATGTTGAATTCGAGATGAGTCTGGAAAGAAACTGGCTTATTCTTTTTTCATGTTTATAAGTTCTTCAATATAATTTATTTGCTCTGGTTTTTAAGTGTCTGGATCTTGGAATGGGGCAAATGAGTCACATTAAGGTTCTCATACTCTGAGATGGCAAGGTATAACAGCCCTTAATTGCTCTCATTTAACCATTAAGTCTCATTGCGTAGGGCTTTGCCAGTTGTCAGGTGCAGAGTACGACATTCCCACATGGCATGTGGCATCTTTTCTGTTTGCTGCATCTGGTTAGAGCCCTCTGGTAAATGTTGGTGTCTCAGGTAGCGAAAGATTCCAGGTGTAGGACAATAATAAATGAGTTAATAATGGTGAAGTGATGGTAAAACCACCCCAGAGAATGCTACACAATAGGATCACACTTTCTCATATCTAAATCAGACAGAGAGTTTCACTAATTGATTTATCTTCATGCATTCAAAAGCTAGGCATTTCTCAAAAAATATTTTAAAGTAATTACAAATCGCAAAGACTTCTATTAATTTTGCAAACTGGTTGCTTAAATACTTCTAATCAGATTTGCACAGAGATTAACTTGTGCAGTAGAACATTTCAATTCCTGGCATTTTACTACAGCCCTGAGAGTCATCTATCTGCATTCTCTTCTTCTGTGGATTAATTGAAATATGTAAATGATCAATATAACATCACTTGTAAGACCTTTTCTTAAATAATAAGCACATTATAATTTTTAGACATAAAATGAACAAGCATTAGGTAGAGTAGTGAATTGGAAGATATGTCTGCTTATTTATATAATTTTATTCAAAAGAGTCTCTGCCAACCAAATGCTGGCTTATCCACTAAATATTTGATAAAGGTCTTCCATGGCATGTCTATGATAATAGAGTCAGGGGTTTGTGACAAGCACAGGGCACAGAGTGAGAGTCTTCCTCAAAATAAGACAGAACAAAAAAGATATAAAGCTACCAAATCAGAATGCATGTGTGTGACAGACTTTTAAAGACTAAAGTTATAGTCCATGTGTTTTGCCCTTTGTTGTGACACCTTCTATCCTGTGTTTAGAAATTTAAACTGTAAATAGTGAAAACAGATTTGCCTTTTCATTGGAAAGTACTGATATTTTCCAAAAACTTTCGGTTTTTTTGAGAAAGAAAAAGAGTATGCTCAGTATGTGTGTTTGTATCGTTAAATAATTATTGAAACCAAGGGTTATAGTCACTTATTTTAAAGTGTTCGAAAACTAACATGTATATCCTAACAATTCAAACATGCACTGCACAAGCACACCCGACACTGAAGGCATTTATGTGACAGATTTTCCTGAGTTGTACCTCTGATTCTTCTTTATGCAAAAATACTCTTGTAGGTTTTCCAGTTTTTCAAGGGTTATGGGAGGCGTGTGCATATGTGTGTGGGTGCATGAGCACACGGAGGCACAAGGTTGCTACTAAGAATTTTTATTGGAAATTTCCTCCACCTCATTCGTTAAGACAAGTTAGGTCTTACTACAAAAGCCTATATGCCACAAAACTTGAAAATCTAAATGAAATGGAAAATTTTCTTGATAGATTCCAGCTACCAAAATTAAGCCAAGATCAGGTAAATAGATTAAATAGTCCTTTATCCCCAAGAAATAGAAGCAATCATCAAAAGTCTCCCTTCCAAAAAGTGCCCAGGGCCAGATGGTTTCAGCGCAGAATTCTACCAGACTTTCAGAGAAGAGCTAACCCTTCTTCTCTTCTGGAACATTACCAAACTCATTCTATGAAGCCACACTCACCTTGATACCTAAACCACAAAAAGACCCATCAAAAAAAAAAAAGAGAACTTCAGACCTATCTCTCTTACGAACAGTGATGCAAAAATACTCAACAAAATACTGGCAAACCAAATCTAAGTTTTCTCAGTCAAACTCAGATCTCAAAGATGTGACTAGTCTATTTATCCAGGATGCTCATTGCTCTCTGCTTTTACATTGCAATTTACATTATTTCTGGGCATGTAACTCCTCATACTTGCATGGCAAGTGATGAGCCTCTGAGATGTCTCCCAAACCTTTTATAATGTTCTGAGTTGTTTTATTTTAAATGATTCATGATAGTGTGTGTGTGTGTGTGTGTGTGTGTGTGTACATACACACATGCTCACGTGCTTCAGCTCTGTTTTTTATTATCTCTTTATTCCCAGTATCCCTTCATCCCTTCTTAAAATTCAACAAATAATTGAAAATACAATTTGTCTAAGTTTAAAATTGTTCTAGATGATAACAATAGAAAAGTAGTAACAGTTTTATTTTGCAAACATTCACAGTCTACTGGAGGAAAGAGGCAATTGAAAATAAAATGAAATAAATTACGTGCTATAAAATTTAGAAACTTATGAAGGCATGAGTTGTGCCGACTTGGTAAACAACAGAGAACCAAGATGTGTGGATTGTTCACCAAGACTTGTTGCCAAGGCTTCAACTTGGTGTAGGCCCCAGTGCTTCTGCTGTAAACAAACAAACAAACAGACAAACAGACAAACTGACAAACTGATGGGGTCAAAAACCTAAAGCAAGAAATGACACCGCAACTTCAGCTGATGTCAGATATAATACCAGATAATATGTCACAAGCATTACAGCAATCTACAAAACATTAATTTTTGTGTAAATAGAAATAGGTAAAAGAAGTTTATAATGGTCCCCACAGTGATTTTCTTCAAGAGATATATTTTCCATGTGGCTGTAAAAAGTATAAAGAAAGGATTGAAGAAGTTTTCAATTATTTGTAAACAATAACAATTTTTCATCACTTCTCTGTAGTATAATACAGTAGTACTTCTCTGTGGGTGTCTGTAGTACCGATCTGAAGATGGCTTTGTGGCCCTCAGATCTTATTTTATGGGCTGTAATAGATGAAGAAAACTTCCTTCTTAGCTGGCAATTTGTGTGGACATTCTGTCTGCCACCAGGCTGATTACAGGGAACATGTGTCGTTTCTCTCTATGAAAAAGGCTTTATATTGCAAGCAAGTATGCTTCGCAGAAAAAGAGGCATAAAGCAGCAGATTTTCATAATGATTTCACTCAGACGCTACTGATGTTACTCCTTGCATTGTGCTGTTTCAAGCAGTGTCAGGGCCAGCATCCAGGGCCAGCACCCAGGGCCAGCACCAATTCAAGGAAGCAGATTTAAAATTCACCTCTGTGGGCCTCTGAAAGTCTCTGCCCTGCAGACTATCAAAGCAGAAGCTGAGACTTATGGCCACCTGTTGGGCAGAATGAATGGAATCTTATGTAAGAAGTGGGAAATAGTAAGATCTGGAGAGGACAGGTACTCCACAAGGAGAGCAACAGAACCAGAAAATTTGAACACAGGGGTCTTCCCAGAGACTCATACTCCAACCAAGTACCATGCATGGAGATAACCTAGAACCCCTGCACAGATGTAGCCCATGGCAGTTTAGTGTCCAAATGGGTTACATAGTAATGGGAAGAAGGACTGCCTCTGACATAATCTGATTGGCCTGCTCTTTTATCACCTCCCCCTGAGAGGGGAGCTGTCTTACCAGGCCACAGAAGATGACAATGCAGCCATTCCTGATGAAATCTGATAGGCTAAGATCAGAAGGAAAGAGAGGAGGACCTCCCTATCAGTGGACTTGGGGAGGGGCATGCGTGAAGAAGGGGGAGGGAGGGTAGGATTAGGAGGGGAGGAGGGAGGGACTTCTGGGGGGATACAAAGTAAATAAAGTGTAATTAATAAAAGTTTTAAAAACTCATCATTACAAAGAGAAACTTTTGGGCTGATGGAATTCTGTACATACATGTAATTTATGGAGCTGGTTACACTGTAGCTGACATTTGTGAACCTCTTACAAGGAGACCCTAAATGGGTAAATGTTATCATTTGGAAGCAATATCTTAAAAAAAAAATCTGACTTTCAAGTAGAACAAATTTATCTAAGTATTAGATAATTATTGATTCTAAGTCAATGTAATAAGATATTCAACAATTTACAGATACTGATGAGAAAGAAAAGGATTTTTTTTTTTAATTTCAGGAGATATTTTTCAATTGACTATTTTCAGCTTGTCAATAGCATTTCTTTGTGATTTGCTTTACAAATAACAATTATGGATTTGAAAAAAAAAGCCACATTGAATGAGTGGCTGCTTTGTTAATTAAATTAGAAGTTCATTAAAGTAATTTCTATAAACAACAATAAAAAAAATCACCTCTGTGTGGGAGTCCCAGAATTAACTTTTATAGGTGATGTTGTTATTTATATCTATTGTTATCCCCTAGATACCTCCAGAAAACATATCTTGTGGAAAATACAATAAAATCATTCAGCAATTATTTCTTAAGCTTTCACAATTTGATTAATATTACTTATAAGCATCAATTACCACTGGAAGTTTCAGAAATGGTTTACAAATTTTTCATACCACCAGAAAGGCTCTGAGTGAATATTGCCAAAGATCTTTTTCAAACTTATGTTTAAACTCGTGTTAGGGTATAGAGGCAGGTTTCCTAAATAATGCACTTCTCAGGCAAAGCATGTCTAGTGAGTCATGACATTATGAATTATCCAAGCTCCACATGCCTTAATAATGCACATAATGATTATGTAATATGATAAGAATTACTGATAACACTCTGAGCAAAATGTTTTATAGGGAAATTAAAAACTGAAGGTCTCATGCATAACCAACTTCAGAAATTACTATAAACCCTATAGTGACAAAAGTAACACAACCAGGGGAACAGCAACACATGCCTATCAAAGGGGACTGTGAGATAAACCCCCAAATTTACAAGAAATATGACTTTAGATACATCTGGCAAAGGTACACATTATTTAAAAAAATATGTCATGCTTAACTTTGGTGTTGGGGCAACATACCCAAAAGAGAGAAACCAAATCCCTATCTATTTCCCTAAACAAAAATCAACTCAAAATGGATCAATAACTAATGTAAGACCTAAAACTTTGAGATGCTAGCAGGAAATGAATGAGGACTGCTTCAAATTGTAGATACAGGCAATGTTTTTCAGAATAGATCTGGAGGTGGTAGTTAGGTAGACAGGTTTTATTATATCAAATGGCAAATCATCAGTACAGTAAAAGAAGCAATTAACAGAGTAGAGAGATAACCTATAGAATGATACAAAGCCATTTTAGGCTATTTATCTAACATATAATTAATGTCCAAAATATTTAGATAACTCAACCACTAAATATAAGCCAGCAATATTGTTGCATATTTGTAATCTCAGCATTTTGGAGGCAGATTGGAGGATTTAAGAGTTCAGGTCACCATCATCAAAATAGCCAGTTTTAGATCATTCTGGTTTATATGAAACCTTGTTTCTAAAGTCAAACACATAAAAAAGATGCTAAGTGTAAAAAAATAAAAATAAACCAATCAATAAGTGGCTGAAGTGGCTAAAGATACATTTTCTTTTTTAAATTAAATTTTTATTTTTTATATTAATGACAGTTCATTTAGTTTGTATCCCAGCTGTAGCTACCTCCCTCATTATCTCCCAATCCCACCCTCCCTCTCTCATCGACTCCCATGCGCCTCTGTAAGTCCATGGATAGGGGAGGTCCTCCTCCCCTTCCATCTGACCCTAGCCTATCAGGTCTCATCAGGACTGGCTGCATTGTCATCCTCTGTGGCCTGGTAAGGCTGTTCCCCCATTAGGGGGAGGGAGTCAAAGAGCTAGCCACTAAGTACATGTCAGAGACAGTCCCTGTTTCCCTTACTAGGACACCCACTTGGAGACTGAGCTGCCATGGGCTACATCTGAACAGGGGTTCTAAGTTATATCCATGAATGGTCCTTGATTGGAGTATCAGTCTCAGAAAAAACCCCTGTGCCCAGATATTTTGGTTCTGTTGCTCTCCTTGTAGAGTTCTTGTCCCCTCCTGGTCTTTCTATCTCCCCCTTCTTTCCTAAGATTCCCTGTACTCTGCCCAAAGTTTCGTTATGAGTCTTAGCATCTGCTTTGATACACTGCTGAGTAGAATCTTTCAGAGGCCCTCTGTGAAATGCTACTGTCCTGTTTCCTATTTTCTTCTTCTTCGAATCAATAAATACAAAGAAAACAAAAACTACTTTCCAAAGTTGCTCAACACACTGGACTACAAGGGCCATGCAAGCCATATTATTTTTCATTCATGTCAAAGTTACTATTATCATTTAAAAAAATAGTGGCAAACATGCAAGAGGAAAAGGAAAACTCACATGATTTTGGCAGGAATGTGAATTACTAGAGGCATGCGGGTATCAGTTTAGAAGTTCAAAAAGAAAATGAACAACAGAACTACAATATGGTTCATCTATGAACTTATGCCAACTCTAGATATATATATATGCACAAATTTTGTGCTGTATGTGGCTTATATGCATAAAGGAACCAAAGTCAGCCTTTACTACAAGAACCTCTCTAGCCATGTTCACTGCAAAACTATCCATAATAGCCAAGGGATGCATAGTATGAGCTTAGGTATTTATCAATAGATGACTTAATAAAGAACATATGGAATTTTATCTCATAATTATGGTCATAAAGGTTTCCTGACTTCAGTAGCTGGGAACACAAAGTTTAAAATTGTAAAAATACTCAGTTTCATTTGTATTTCTAGGAAATCCACTAGAAATAACACATACACACTCTTATGACAGTTTTATGTGCCTAAAAACATGCAGTAGCTTATACCCCTTCATATATCTTGAGAAGATTTCACTTAGCACTAGAAAGCTACTGATAGTAATTACGATGGATTATGTATAGGGAGAGATTACTGCTGTCAGGTATCAGGATTTTTAAAAGTGAAGATTGGTATTCTTCAATGCATATGCATCTGATAGACAAGAAAGAAAAAAGTACAAACTAATAATAGATGGTTTAAAATTTGCTAGAAAATGAACCTTTTGTTCAAAAAGGTTTGTCTTGTCTTTTTACATAATGACATGAGAATTGCTGGAGAGAAATAAGAATCTGGCTGCAAGTTTCACTAGGTCTCTTCATAATTTTAATTCTGTACCTTTTTAATATGTATTGTACTATGTAAAACTATTGTTCTCAGCATAGCATCTACCTTTTTGTCTGTTTTTCAAGCTTAAGGTGAGATTCTCATGTAGTTAAAATATAAACTAAGAGAACTCAGAGCCCAGACACGTATACTTTGATATACCACTGAGGAATCTCATTTTCACTATTCTCTTCTCAGTATTCTCAACTCTACAAATTTAGAGTTGAGTGATAAGGAGCAGCACTTTGAAATGTAAACACCTACCTTTTGCAAGGGAGTTTTTTTTTTAATAACTAAAAAAGTCATTGTAAGGAAAAAAAAGAAGACTTCCCCTATCAGTGGACTTGGGAAGGGGCATGCATGCAGAGGGTGGAGGAAGGGAGGGATTGGGACAGGAGGAGGGAGGGAACCACAGGGGGGAATACAAAGTGAGTAAAGTGCAATTAATAAAGAATTTAAAAAATACTTAAAAACAAAAAAAGTCATTGTAAAAATTCTAAAAGCAAGATGATAAAAACGAATAGCCATGGAGACTTCCTTGTGAGATGGTAGCATGTGTCACTTACCTGTAATACAAACAGAAAAAAAAATGTCAACATGATACACAACCAGCTCTTTTCCTGCAAGAAAGAAGGTATATGATAGAACTAATTGTGCCAGGGGGGCTGTTTACATGATAGCAAGCTGGAGAGTAGTAAGACTCAGAATTGAGACTAAAGTTCTCTATAAGCATGACTGCCTGGCTAGCCAAATCAATTTCCCATGGCAGAATAGAAGAAGTCATCTTGCTGTTGGATTTCAGGTGGCTTCTTTGTTCAGGTCACATTTGGGTGGTCATATTGGTGAGTCTTTATTCATATAAGTCCTGGTGTTATTAGAAGACACAATCACTGGAAGGAGCAACCTTGCCAGGCCACAGAGGAAGACAATGCAGCCAGTCCTGATGAGACCTGATAGGCTAGGGTCAGAGGGAAGGGGAGGAGGACCTCCCTGTCAGTGGACTTGGGGATGGGTATGGGAGGAGATGAGGAGAGAGGGTGGGATTGAGAGGGGATGAGGGACAGGGCTACAGCTGGGATACAAACTAAATAAACTGTAATTAATAAAAATAATTTTCAAAAAAGAATCCTAAATAAAATAAAAAAGAAAACACAGATAAACAAAATGATGTGACACAGGAAAATAATCCTAAGATGATTCTCAGACCTTTAAATGCTACGTTAAATAATTAGAAAATCAGAAAGATCCCAAATATATACATATATATGAATAGATATAGTCCTTATGATTCTTGAAAGAAAAACAAGCCAAGCCAAGAATCAATAGACTGTTAGAAATCATTAGAACTTTTTAAACAGACAGCTTTTCATATGACAGAAGAATTCTTTTTGAATATACAATAATTCAACAATCTAAATATTGAGAAGAAAAACAACTTATTTAAAAAACTGTGGTGAGTTACTGAATAAGCAGTTCTCAAAAGAAGATATATAGAAGGCTTGTTAAGTCTTTAATATGTTCTGAACATTCTTAGCTAATATACAAATGCAAATTAAAATAATCTAATGTTTCATAACCCCTAGTATAAAACCTATTAATCATACATTGTTAAATGGTCATGGTGTGAAACTGCATTTGGAATATTTATATATTAATATTTATATTTAAGCCCATACACTTAGGCTGCTCTCAGCCTTGGTCAGAGAAACTTCTTCCGGCAATGGAAATAAATGAAGAAATGCAAAGTGATAAGGACAAGATGTTTGGTGTAATGCTCTTAATTGCACATGCATATTAGCCCCACCAGACTAAGGCTCAGCCATGGAAAAAGGAAGCAAAAATATTATATGAACCAAAACCCAGAGAAGAGTGCTATAAAATATTGTCTTCTGGTCACAGCATAGCTACATAAGCATGAGCTCACAGTAGCTGTGCTTACCAGTACAAGACATGTACAGTGTCAAGTCAGTAGCGATGCTGGTTTTGATGAGCTAAATAATCTCTAGGTGCCACCTCTTAATGAGGAGATACTGACAATGATATTTTCTTGGAGATAAATATCATTGTTTTCTGGGAGCATGGCTATAGGTATGTTTTTCATGTTCGTGATGCAGGTTAGCCCTGCATCATGAATGTGTAGGGGCCAGTAAGTAGATGTACTGAGTTCCATTTTTAAAATAGAAATTTTGTTTGGGAAGGGGACATGTTGAGGAAGGTCATGAGAAAAGTTGGAAGAAAGAAGATATGAGCGTGGTTTTTTGTATACATGTATAAAATGCTCTAAAATAAAAAAAATTGTAAATACAACATAAATTATTAAAATGGAAACAAAAGTAAATATTAAGAATCAATGAAACAAAAAGTTGGCTTATTAATAAGATAAAACATCGTAAATAAACTTTTAGCCAAACTCCTAAAAGAAACAAGACTTAAAATTATTTAAATTAGACTTGAAAAAGAAGTCACTAAGTTGCACCGTAGTAAAATATATTCCATTAAATTGAAAAGAAATGCATAAATTTCTACATGTTATCTGCCACAACTAAAGCAGAAGGAGATAAGCAATTTAAGTAGATTTTAACAAGCAGTAGGATTAAAGTGACAAGTAAAAATCTCCTCAATAAAATAAAATCCAAGCCCAAATAGATCCATAATGAGTTATAGCACAACTTCAGAAAACAAATATTGGTGGTTTCCGAACTACAGTATAATATAAGACTCTAAAGATACATTACCAAGCTCCTTATGAAGTTGTTTTTGACACGTCTGTTTTCTAAGTCATAATTCTTATATCAATTATCTTTACTTTTAAGCTTATTACTGATCATATTTTAATCAATTATTCCACAGTTCTTTATTTAATAAATTTTAAAGTCATTAAAATATCATTTCAGTGACTATCATTTAATTCACAACACAAAATTTCTCACAGGTGTCAAGGTCTTGATATTTTAATATTTTTTTAAAATAAAATTTTTCAGCTACTGCAGGGCCCAAGAAAAAATCTCTCTTGTGATATAATAATTGAATGGTAACTGTTTTTAATGTTTTTTTATGAGGCCAGGGTGACATATCACAAGGGATTCTGTTCACACCTCTACCACAGAAGAGAACTTGACAGATGCCACATTTTGGAAAGCATTAATCTTTTTTTTATATCCCAAAGGAAAAAAAAAAGATATTGAAAATATTATGACTCTCTTTATCTAAAATCTCTAGTCTGATTTTTATGCACCCATACTTAACTCATAGATAGAAAAGTATGAAATACAAAATTAACTAGTTCTGATTCAGCAAATATTTACTGATCAAGTATTTCTTTGATCAAGATGCACTTCTAGGCTCCCATAACAACAACAACAAAATCTAGAAAGATAAAACCTGTCCATTTGGGATTGTTATTGTAGAATATGTTTTTTTAACACTATGTAGTGCTGGATAAAATTTTAAAATTATGCCTTCTGTAGAATCATGACATGTCAGAGAACATACTTTGAAATCAAATAGTAGAAGAGACAGGAAACAGGTTTTCAGGAATGTTCCATAAAATTTTATTTACTATTATTACTTCAAAAGAACAAAAATGGTTGGTATAAATAAATTTGCTTAAATATGAAGAATTGCATGTAGCTTGGTAAACAAAACCAAAAGGTGTAACAGATTTCATTGCAAAATATTACAGTGCCAGGATCACATGCAGTGTGTGAGTCAAAAACGAAGCCTGAGTTATTGACACTGGTTGTAAGCGCTGCAGCCGCAGCGGGCAACTATGGGTTCTCAGTAGTTAAACAAACCTGCTATGTATTCTGAAAAAGTTGCTTCTAGGCATTTGCTCAGAGACTGAAAGGGACTTAGAAATGTTTGTCCAAATATGTTGGCAGCAGGAATGGCAGTGGTGAGAGGCAAAGAACTCATGCATCCATTAATGGATGAATGCAGTGGGAGAGGTTTATAAACTTAAATAGAATTCTATTCAGCATAAAAGATAAATGAAATTCTAATATGCTCTGCAAGGTGGATAAACCTAGAGCATATTACAGTAAGTGAAATTATGTACCAAAACAACAACAACAAAACAAATATTTTGTAGTTTTCTTCATCGAGATGCCTAGGGCAATGAATGGTATAGGTAGGATTGAATGATGGATTCTACAGAAAAAGAAAAAAAGGACTATTTTTTGGAAAGAATACAAAGTTTCAGATTACAATAAAATAATATTTCCATGGATAGCTAATGATGATGGTTGTACAGCAATATGAGTGTAATTAATATCAATGAAAAAGGCATTTGAAACACAGAACTTTATGCTATGACTGTATTACTTAAGGTATAAATGGAAAATGAGAAAGTGCAGACCAAATTTTGTTTGAAGACGAGAGAGACAAATTGTGGGAGCTAGAAGAGGAAATTAAAAATATATGTATTTATTTATTTATAATGTTATGAAAGTGCAATATGTTTTGAAGATTTATAGTAAGAATAGTATTGGAAGTGGGACAACAGGAGTCCTAATGAGCTACAAGCTAAAGTGTTGTTTAGGGAAGAATACAAAGCAAAGTTGCAATTAATGTGGAAATAACTCACATGGAATTCCAATTATGATCCTCCCTGGGTTCAGGAGGGCGTGGTAAGAAAGAAATCTCAGGAATGTGGTGTGTGGGGAAATTAGCAGTTTTCTCTGTGTCACTGATGGTTCTGTTTGATTTCACTTGATGGTTCTACAACATGACGTCTACATTTCTTTACGTGCACCTTATACTACTGAAGGTCAGAAGAGCACAGGGACTACAACAGTGAGACATCTCCCCAGTACACACTGAGGACTAGTCACACACACACTCATCACCACAGGAAGAAGGAATGAAATCTATTTAAAACTGGAAAATGACCTAAACAGCTAAGAGAAGGTGAGGGATGAGTTGAGGGATGAAATGAGGGAGAGGGGGTACAATGAGATGTGAAGTGAATAAATTAAAAAATAAACTTAAATCAAAAAAGAAAGAAGGAAGGAAAGAAAGAAGGAAGAAAATGTTCTATAGGCTTGCTTACAGCCCAATATTAAGGAAGTATCTCCTCAATTTAGGCTCCCTCCTCTCTGATGACTCTAGCTTGTGCCAACCTGACAAAAAAATTAGTCATCACAGGTAAATACTGTGTTCTGAATAAAATAAATGGCTTTCAGTCTAGAACTGATAGAAGAAAAATTAACTAAGAGGGTTGTACTGCTTGTTATTTTTAATTATTTGCCTTTGTATTTGGATTTCTTACTTGGTGTAACTACCACAGTCCTAGCTTCTCCAGAGAGGTTAGTTGCATGCTCTTGCCAACATCAGTTCATCTCCCCTGGAAACAAATTGATAGCACTCCAACAAAGAACAGTAACAAGGTGGACGAGAGAGCATGGTGGCTCAAGGCAAGTGTTATGAAACCTGAGGTCCTCAATTTGGTCCAGGATGCTCATGGTAGAAGCAGAAAGCAGATTTCCACACATTGTTCTATTACCTCAATAGGCATGCTATACACAAACACACACGAACACACACACACACCAGTGTGCATGCACAAACAATGTTAAAAAATGAAAACAGAAGTAATTGAGATCAGCATTTAATATGAAGGAACCTAAATAATTTATTAAAACACTTATTTATACCAGGGTATTTTAAATTAAAATGCATCATTTCCTTAAGTCATATTCTACAACTCACTCAGATCACAAATGTCCCATTCTTTTGATCATTTCCAAGTCAACCTCTGTTGTTGCTAAAAATAATCTACACTTGGTTATCACTTCGCTGAATCCATAGTGCTTATTCTACTGGACTCAGAATGGATCAAGTATATGAAACTTAGTTCTTTTTTAATGATGCAATTGGGAAACATTAGGAAGGGCATATTCCTTAACTAGGTGCCAAACACTTCATAATTATCTCACCTTTTAGTATTATTTTGTGAAGTGATTAGTAAGTCTTTGGTTTGTAAGTCAATGAAACTTCTTTATTTAAAAAAGTTAAGTCTTTTAAAGTATTGTATGTTTAACAGGGTTATTGAAGCAGATGCTGAGACTCATTGACAAACTTTGGGGAGAGTGCAGGGAGCAAGGGGGAGATAGAAAGACCAGGAGGGGACAGGAGCTCCACAGGAAGACCAACAGAGCCAAAATAATCTGGGTTCAAGAATTCCTACAGATGAATCAACCAGGAACAATGCATAGAAAGGATCTAGACCCCTGGTCAGATGTAGCCTATGGGCAGCTCAGTCTCTCTGGGGGTTCCTAGTAAGGGGAGCAGTGGCTGTATCTGACATGGACTCAGTAGTTGGCTCTTTGATCACCTGCACCTGGCAAGGTAACCTTACTAGACCACAGAGAAAGAGTATGCATCCAGACCTGATGAGACCTAATAGACTAGGGATAGTAGTCTATTCAGGTAGTAGCGAAGGAGGACCTCCCCTATCAGAGGACTAGGGGAGGGACATGGGGGAGTGAAGAGGGAGGAAGAGAGATGAGGAGAGGGGGCTAGAGCAGGATACAAAGTGAATAAATTGTAAGTGATGATGATGATGATAATAATAATTTTAAAAAGGTATTTCCATCTTTATATTTAATTTATTGTAGGCAAGACAAATTCTGGGTCAATGGTTTTATGGGTGTTTGGGTGCTCCCCTGAAAGTTCTACCTGGCTACTGGAGGGACCTTTGGCTCCATACTCCCCTCTGCCAGGAGTCTTAGCTAAGGTCACTCCCATAGACTCCTGGAAGACTCCACTGTTCACAGATGCCTCCCCAACCAGTTTCTGTTTTTGCTCTCTCCCTCTCCCCACACCTAAGGGAGCAGAGACTGAGGGAATGGCAAACCAATGGCTGGCCCACTTGAGACCCACGCCGTAGGAAAGAACCAACCCCTGACATTAGTAATGATATTCTGCTAATCTTTCAGACAGGACCTAGCTTAACTATCTTCTGAGAGGCTTCTTCCAGCAGCTCATGGAATCAGATGCAGAGCACCACAGCCAAATAATAGGCTGATCTTGGAGAGTATTGTGGAAGAGTGGGAGGAAAGATTGAGGGAGCTGGAGGGATCAAGGACACCAAAAGAAGACATACAGAGTAAACCAACCTGGGCCTATGGGGCCTCAGAGACACTGGACCACCAACTGAAGAGCATTCATGGGCTGGACCTGGAGCCCACTATACATATATATAGCAGATGTGCAGCTTGGTCATCCTGTGGGTCCCCTAACAATGGGAGTAGAGGCTGTCTCTCACTCTGTTGCCTGCCTCTGGATCCCTTCCCCCTACTTGTGTGCAACATGAAGTGGCCTGTTTCTCTTGGGTGCCTCCTCTTCTCTGAAAAGAAGGAGAAAGGGAATGGGGGATGGGTGCAAGAGGGTGGGACTGGTAGCAGAGGAAGGAAAGGGCTGGTATTAGGCTGTAAAGGGCAGAACGGAAAGAAAGAAAAGAAAGAAAGGAAGAAAGAAAGAAAGAAAGAAAGAAAGAAAGAAAGAAAGAAAGAAAG